>NC_057800.1:360543327-360574407 GCF_018294505.1 Triticum aestivum | reverse complement strand
CCCCGGGGCTAGTGTTCCTCTGAGTGTTGGTCCAACCTGTCAGCTGCCGGTGGCCACCAGGGGCAACTCTGGGCTGGCCTATCGGAACCTTGGACAATCCGGTGTGCCCTGAGAATGAGATATGTGCAGCTCCTATCGGGATTTGTAGGCACATTCGGGTGGCTTTGCTGGTCTTGTTTTACCATTGTTGAAATGTCTTGTAACCAGGATTCCAAGCCTGATCGGGTCTTCCTGGGAGAAGGAATATCCTTCGTTGACCGTGAGAGCTTGTGATGGGCTAAGTTGGGACACCCCTGCAGGGTTTTGAACTTTCGAAAGTCGTGCCCGCGGTTATGGGCAGATGGGAATTTGTTAATGTCCGGTTGTAGAGAACTTGACACTTAACTTAATTAAAATGCATCAACCGCGTGTGTAGCCGTGATGGTCTCTTCTCGGCGGGGTCCGGGAAGTGAACACGGTGTTGGAGTTATGCTTGAACGGTAGTCTAGGATCACTTCTTGATCATAGATTTTCGACCGTGCTTTGCCTTCTCTTCTAGCTCTCATTTGCGTATGTTAGCCACCATATATGCTAGTTCTTGCTGCAGCTCCACCTCACATACCTTTTCCTACCCATAAGCTAAAATAGTCTTGATCGCGAGGGTGCAAGATTGCTGACTCCCCGTGACTCACGGTTTACATCCAAAACTAGTTTGCAGGTGCCGATGATACTGTGCAGGTGATGCAACCGAGCTCAAGGAGGAGCTCGATGAAGATCGTGTCCGTTGTGTTGTTTTCATTTCCAGTTGATCAGTAGTGGAGCCCAGTCGGGGCGATTGGGGATCTTTTGCATTAGGGGTAGTCCTCCTTTATTTTGGTTTTGTAGATGGACCTTGATTGTATCTGGTTGATGTAATGCTATATTTATGTATTTTGTGAAGTGGCGATTGTAAGCCAACTCTGTACCTCTTTCTTATTCAGTACATGGGATGTGTAAAGATTACCGCTCTTGCGACATGCCTACAATGCGGTTATGCCTCTAAGTCATGTTTCGACACGTGGGAGATATAGCCGCATCGTGGGTATCACAAGTAATCAGGAGCAAGCAGCGGCAAGAATAATCAGCAGCACATAGCAGTAGCAGTACATAGCGGCATCAGCTTAAGCAGCAGCAGTATGCAGCGGCAGTAGTAGCAAGCAGAGCAGCGTAGTGGCAGAACAGCAAGGCAGCAACAGCAGGCACAGGAGTGGGTGCCGCGGGAAAGTAGTTGCGGCAGCAGGCGAGGCTGCGCGGAGGGGCGGTGCAGGGGGGCGCGGCCAGGGACGAGGCCGTGGGGAGGCAGCTGCTGCGCAGTAGTACGCGGACGTGCACACACACGCAGATGAGCCGGGGCGACCCTGGGCGATAGTAGGCGTGTGCGAGAAGAAGGGGAATTGGAGGAGGGGCTCACGAAGATCCGGTAGTGCGGGTCGGTGGGCTCGGGGAGGCGCTGATGATGGCAAATCGATGGCAACAAGCTTCGGCGACCAACGGTGAAGATGAAGACGGTGGCAACGATGGGGCAGCTCCCCGGCTCGATCTGGCCACGAAACTAACATAGACAATGACGTCGGTCCTTCTAGACACCAGCGTACGGTGAATGGGCATCGCTGGCCATGGTTGTTCTCGGCAGCGTGCTCCTGTACATGGCTAATAGCTCGATCCAAAGCAAGGGAGAAGAGGAAGAGGGGGAAAACAAATAGGGTTCGATGGAGGGGGTCCAATGGCGCTCTGTAGGGCACTGGTGGTGTGTCGGATGGCGGCCACGCAAGGCATGGCGCGGCCATGGCCTACAGATGGCCGCCACGACCTCCCCACCTCCTGTAGAGAGGAGGGAGATGATTCGGTTGGGTTGGGCCGACCATTAATGCAAGGTGGGCCAAGGTGCCAGTAGGACAGGCCCTTTCTTTTTTACTGTTTCCTATTTTAGTTAGTGCTTTGCATTTTAGTTTTGTACCAAAATATATTTGTTACTTATTAGATTTTGCATATAAATATTAGACACCATTACAAGGTTGCACAATAAGTTCGGGGCCAAAAGGGAGTTGTTCAAATTTAGCTTCAAAATTAAATTTGTATGTTTAATGTTGCTAGCCCTATTTTAAATAGGTTAAGGGCATCTTATTAACTTAAATAAGGTTTGTTTCCTCATGAAAATTAGTTAATGAATATTTTCAATATTATGAACTTTTTTTGTTTGAAAAAATATTATTTTTACTTTATTTTAAACTTGAGTTTGACTTGAATTTTGATCAAGTGGTAATTGGATTAGTAAAATGGTCATGGCATGGCATCATTAGGGTGTGGTTACTGTAACATGAGCCTCGGGGTGTTACAAATATCCTCCACTACAAGAAATCTCGTCCTGAGATTTAAGAGGTAGAATTGAGGGGAAGGATTGGTTACTAAATTCTAACGAGTCTTCTCTATCTTGGTTACTCTTCCTAAAGAGGTTGACCCCTTTTGTTGATGTCTTCATTTCTCGACTTCAAGTCCTCATGATGAAGTTGTCAACCTTTCTTCGGGGTCTTCATCGTACTTACGAAAAGGATAAGGGGTAATTTTGGAAGAACAGACCTCTACAAGGTTGCTTATCTAGCGGATAACATCAGGGAAAGTGGCGGAATGTAACTCTCGAATTTTTACTCAAAAAAATATCGAGAGCAAAGTAAGAAGGTACCATGAGAAGTTTCAAGTGTGCAGGAAATCGTTCGATCCCCAATCAGAAGGTGAAAGGGGTACAGGGCAACGAAAATAAGTGTTGCGTTTGATACCAAAGTAGATCATCTCTAAGAAGACGGCTCGTGATTTACATATGAGGCCAAGCGTGAGGAATAGCTTCGGAGACAGGGTGTACAGGAGAGTCAGGTTTAGATCCTGTGGAACAGTGGGTAATGGGCCCATCATGTGGGTTAAAACTAGGAAGGTCACTGACATCTTGCACGGTCATGATAGCAAGGCATGTCAGGGGATAGTTTGTCAGTTATGTTGGCAACAATGTTGGTACCTAGGGCGAGAGATGAAGAGAACCATTTTCCTGCTCGTTAAGACGAGGCAGACCAATAGGCAAAGTTCTCGTCCATCGGTGGTTATCGACATGTCACCAATAGTAGTAACGAGGTTATACTTGACAGGCTTGTACACCAAGCTGTTTTCAAAAGCAGGGAAATATTACTGCTTACATCATATAGATCACAAGAAAGGTTAAACAGAACAATGCAAAGAAAATGTGGTTATTAGTTTAACCAGACCAATGGAAAGGAAAAGGTGCTTATACAAAAATATTAGAGTATATGCTTCCCAAGAACAAACAGAGCAAGATATACATGACAGGACATCAATTACTTATCCATTTAGTTAATGGGGCAAGGAGAATCATGATGTTTACCCATACAGCGGGGTTTGGATAATTGATCAAGAAACATTTAGCATTGTGCTTCCAATGTTCTCTTTTGATGATCGGAGTGCCACAGACATGCTTCAGGATAGCGTTGACATGGTCATCGGGTAAAGGTCGGACTTTAGATACACCAAGGATTCATTAGGAACAACTTATAAAATAAGTCATAAAATTTGATCATGCAAAAGATGAGGATGTGGCTGATGGGCTCAGCAACAATTCGTCGAGATTTTCATAAACATGGATTTCCACAATTAAGTGAGCATGGTGACAATATTGGACATACCGAAGTATATAATGAAGTATGTCTGAGGAGAACAACCACAAGTAAACATTGATCAGAACGTGGACCTTGAAGGATGGACTAAGTAGCACGATCGATGTTAGAATTATGATTCAATAACCAATAGGCCAAGAATGAAACTATCGACCATTAGCTTCAAACCAATCGGGTTGGTAAAAGTTTTAAATTCACACATCATGGTTCATTTGTTGGTATTCCGGTTAGGAATGACACGGGGACCAAGAAATGAACGGAGATGGCAAGAAGTATTACTATATCAAGAATTCTTAATAGGTGGAGAAATTCTCACAACATCCTTGACATATAAGATGGTAATACCTCAAGGGAGAACATAGCATAAGCTGGATAGCAAAGAACACCATAACATGAATAAGTTTGTGTTAGAAGGAAGGCAAGAATGTTGACGATGATATCGGCACATTTTGTCGAGAGGTTTCATGAAGATGTAATCGATCATCGATGACATCAAGCAAATGGAATGATGAAGCAAAAGGTTATCGGAACCAAAGATAAGTTTGCAATCTCAGAATCAAAATTATCTTTCAAGATAATCAACAAGATGTTGAAAGCTAGAGGTAAGCTTAGTGTACTGTTGGAATTGAGTTCCGGGAATGAAGGACATAGATAACATGGTCAAGTTTTTTTTGCAAGATGATGATGAAGTCGTCAATCTGCTTGGAATGAGATGACCGAGTTCAAACTCGTAAGCAATGAAGACTTCTAATTGTTGTTGAATTGAAGTGCGAACTCGATTCCATTTTCAGTGTCCTTGAGTGTCTAACAACTCAGAACCCGGGAACCAATTGGAATCGGTGAGAAATAATAGTAGAAGAAGAACTCATAAGGAGTTACAGAGTTCCGTCATCAACAGCAGTAACAAGGTTATACTTGAAAGGGTTGTACACCAAGGTGTTTTCATAAGCAGGGAAATATTACTGCTTACATCATATAGATCACAAGAAAGGTTAAACAAAACAAGGGAGAGGAAAATGTGGTTATTAGTTTAACCAGACCTATGGAAAGGAAAAGGTGCTTATAAAAAATTATTAGAGTATATGCTTCCCAAGAACAAAGAGAGCATGATATACATGACAGGACATCAAATACTTATCCATTTAGTTAATGCGGCAAGGAGAATCATGATGTTTACCCATACAGCAGGGTTTGGATAATTGATCAAGAAACATTTAGCATTGTGCTTCCAATGTTCTCTTTTGATGATCAGAGTGCCACAAACACGCTTCGGGATAGCATTGACATGGTCATCGGGTAAAGGTCGGACTTTAGATACACCAAGGATTCATTAGGAACAACTTATAAAATAAGTCATAAAATTTGATCATGCAAAAGATGAGGATGTGGCTGATGGGCTCAGCAACAATTCGTCGAGATTTTCATAGACATGGATTTCCACAATTAAGTGAGCATGGTGACAATATTGGACATACCGAAGTATATAATGAAGTATGTCTGAGGAGAACAACCACAAGTAAACATTGATCAGAACGTGGACCTTGAAGGATGGACTAAGTAGCATGATCGATGTTAGAATTATGATTCAATAACCAATAGGCCAAGAATGAAACTATCGACCATTAGCTTCAAACCAATCGGGTTGGTAAAAGTTTTAAATTCACACATCATGGTTCATTTTTTGGTATTCCGGTTAGGAATGACATGGGGACCAAGAAATGAACGGAGATGGCAAGAAGTATTACTATATCAAGAATTCTTAATAGGTGGAGAAATTCTCACAACATCCTTGACATATAAGATGGTAATACCTCAAGGGAGAACATAGCATAAGCTGGATAGCAAAGAACACCATAACATGAATAAGTTTGTGTTAGAAGGAAGGCAAGAATGTTGACGATGATATCGGCACATTTTGTCGAGAGGTTTCATGAAGATGTAATCGATCATCGATGACATCAAGCAAATGGAATGATGAAGCAAAAGGTTATCGGAACCAAAGATAAGTTTGCAATCTCAGAATCAAAATTATCTTTCAAGATAATCAACAAGATGTTGAAAGCTAGAGGTAAGCTTAGTGTACTGTTGGAATTGAGTTCCGGGAATGAAGGACATAGATAACATGGTCAAGTTTTTTTTGCAAGACGATGATGAAGTCGTCAATCTGCTTGGAATGAGATGACCGAGTTCAAACTCGTAAGCAATGAAGACTTCTAATAGTTGTTGAATTGAAGTGCGAACTCGATTCCATTTTCAGTGTCCTTGAGTGTCTAACAACTCAGAACCCGGGAACCAATTGGAATCGGTGAGAAATAATAGTAGAAGAAGAACTCATAAGGAGTTACAGAGTTCCGTCATCAACAGTAGTAACGAGGTTATACTTGAAAGGGTTGTACACCAAGGTGTTTTCATAAGCAGGGAAATATTACTGCTTATATCATATAGATCACAAGAAAGGTTAAACAAAACAAGGGAGAGGAAAATGTGGTTATTAGTTTAACCAGACCTATGGAAAGGAAAAGGTGCTTATAAAAAATTATTAGAGTATATGTTTCCCAAGAACAAAGAGAGCATGATATACATGACAGGACATTAAATACTTATCC
This sequence comes from Triticum aestivum, assembly GCF_018294505.1. NCBI lineage: Eukaryota > Viridiplantae > Streptophyta > Magnoliopsida > Poales > Poaceae > Triticum > Triticum aestivum. The sequence continues at coordinate 360,568,106 of NC_057800.1, read as the reverse complement.
ATTTAGTTAATGCGGCAAGGAGAATCATGATGTTTACCCATACATCGGGGTTTGGATAATTGATCAAGAAACATTTAGCATTGTGCTTCCAATGTTCTCTTTTGATGATCAGAGTGCCACAAACACGCTTCGGGATAGCATTGACATGGTCATCGGGTAAAGGTTAGACTTTGGATACACAAAGGATTCATCAGGAACAACTTATAGAATAAGTCATAAAATTTCATCATGGAAAAGATGAGTGTCGGTGTACAAAAGTAGGGGCTCTCATTTTGCACCGCTTTACTTGTGCACGGGCGGTCATGGCCGCGCCCACAACCACACTAAGCAGGGCAGAGGAGGGAAGCCGGAGCACAAGACGACCAAAGCAACCCCAATACCAGAGGCGCAAAGAGAGCAAGAGGGCGAGGTGGACTCCCCCGGCAAGACCCTTGCCAGGGTGGCTTCCACAGCCTCGGCAAGATCCTTGCCGGGGAAACTTGTCTGACGCCAGCAGAGCGCGCCACCCTTGAGCCCAAGGGGATCCAACACCATCAACCATATTGGAACCAAGGCTCGGGAGGCACCTCCGTGGTGGCATGCAGATCTTTGTACAGATCATAGATACACAAGATCAGATGAGAGCCAGAAGATGATGATCCTTGGCGAGATCCTTGCCAAAGAAATCCACGAGACCCCCGGCAAGATCCTTGCCGGGGACGGCCACGATGCCGCAGTGAGACCCCTGGCAGGCCCTCGGCAAGACCATTGCCGAGGACGCCTGCGAGGCCGCAGCCAGGCCCGCGTCTGCCAAGACTCAACTGCCGCTCCCATACACCTGCCAGCTCGACCAGCTGGGCAGGCATCTGCGTGGCAGCGCACGGCCTCTACACCAACTCAGCAAGCACCTGCGTGGTGGCATGCAGATCTTCGTGAAGGCTCCACCACCGCGCCAGCCCAGCAGCCAGCCAATGTGGCGCTACAATGCCTCGTCAGCTTGGACGCGCGTCTGAGCCAGGCGAGGTGACGACAGCTGGGACGAGCTTCTTTGCCGTCCCCAATAAAGAAAGAGGGGCACATCGGCAGCACATTAAATTGTTTGTCCGACGATGCCAGGGGATAAACTCAGCCCCTGTACACATTTCCACCTCCTGTGTGCCACTGTGGCGACCCCTTTTGTCTATAAAAGGAGGCCCGAGGCGTACTAGAGAGGGATTTGGCTCTTTCGGACTAAGGAGACACGGTAGCTAGTTTAAGAACACAAGAACACCTAAATATACATCAAAGCAGGACTAGGGTTTTACGCGATCTCCACGGCCCGAACCTGGGTAAACGATTTGTGTGCTGACCGCCAGACCCGCTCTTTGCACAACCCCGTGCCTGCCAACCGTAGAAGGGATCCCAGTGACCCCATAGGTGTCGTTTCCCACTGACATCTCTGGCGTGCCAGGTAGGGGGTGCGCAGTTGTGAAAATCCGGTCTGGTTGAAGCAACGGTTTCATCGTGGTCATCACTTCAAGAAAGAAGACGACTGAACAGATGGCATCCTCGGTGGACGCGATGAACGCTCACGCAGCGGCAGAAAAGCTAAGTCATGCAAAACTTTGAGTAATTACTTTTTATATATAAGGTTATTGTCCTCGACGATCTTGCCCTCTGTATGGAAAACCTACACGCAATGGGGCCCTACCAATATTGGCAATGCCCTCGTTCTGTTTCTAGTCCGTTCAACAGTTCGAGCGGCTGCGTCAAGAACGGTAGGGTGACCTTCTGCGATTAGCAGCGCTCTCGTTCTGTCTCAAGTCCGCTTGACAGCTCGAGCAGCCGCGTCAAGAGGAGTGAGGTGGTTTTCCCGGCACCAAGCATACCCGGCTGGCCATTGAGGATCCATCCTCAACGCATCGTCTGGGTTTCCGCGCCGGCAAACCTACCCGATTAACATATGGTGGACATACAAAGGGAGATCAAACGGGAAAATAACATGCATCGTTTCGAAAGTACTGCAGGGTTATATTACATCATTTGTTGCTGCGGTTCTAACTAAAGATAAAAATTGTCTTGGCAATGAACCTGCAACAGCGATAAGAAACGGGGTGCCTAGTACCCTCCGAACTCTGTCGATGGGTCCGATGACGGGCTCGATGCGCTCCTCGAGCGGAGTGGGGTCCACGTCATCCAGCGAAGCTTCGAAGTCGAGATCAGGGTTCCAGTACACCATCTTGATGAGGACCTTGGTCATGGCACCCCGGCAAAGCCTCCGGGCCTCTTCGGCCAGAGAGGCCGCCATGTTGGAGTGGAACCGCTCCAGGGCCCGAGAACACCCTCGAAGAACAGATTCAGCCTGGCATTAGGACTCACGTTCGGCTCCAAGACGTACCTCACATTTGGCATCCCCATGGTAGCCATCTTCGTGGTGATCCTGCCGGCGACATTGGCGAGGCGGCTGATCCAGAGCTTCTCGCCCGCCACGAAATCCACGTGGCTGACGGTGTCGTTCTTCCACGGCTGCCTCTCCTCCTCCAGATTCTTGGTCAGGGTCTCCTCCCGGGCCCTGACCTCAGAGAGCATCCCCTCAAGGCCCTCCAGCTTTAGCTTCAGGTCCTTGATGGACTCATTGGCCGTGGGGAGCAGCTCGGCCTTGGCGAGGGCCGTGGCTTGCGCGTCAGCCAAAGTGCCTTTGGCCGTGTCCCTCTCCCCCGTTAGCTCCAGGACCTACTTCTTCAAGTCTTCCCACTCCACCTCCAGCTCGTTCACCCTGCCGGCATGGACCTGGGCCTGAGCGTTGAGGGCCTCCTCGTGCCTCCGCTCCAGCTCCTGGGTCCGCTGCGCGACAAGCCGCTTGACCTCCTCGTCCTTGCCGCAGAGTGTCGCGGCCAGTTTCTCCTCGCGAGCGGCGAGGTCCTCCTCCTGGGAGTTCAGCACAGTCTGGTGCTGATGCTGAGCGACCTCCTCCTTGGCGGCCTGTTGACTCGCCGCCTCCTGGGCCTGCTCGATATCGATCTACTTCATGACAAGCTCCAGCTTGCTCTTGGCCAGCTGGTCCTAGGCAGCCTTGAATTCCTTATAGGCCTGGCGGAACCAAGCCTGCGTCTCGACGATGCGCCCTTCGAGGTCCGCCTCCGCCTTGTCCACCGCTGCCATCCTGGACTTGGGCTTGTCCAGGCGGGCACGGTGAAGCGCCTGAAGCTTGTGGAAGCTAGCGCTCATGCTCTGGAGGAGCCGTTATTCCTGGGAACCGCCACCACCGACGCTCGGTCCGTCGACGACCTCAAGCCCGGCAGCGGCAAGCACCTCGTCGTTGAACACCTCCCCCTCGGTAGGCACCCTGGTGCTCGCTATCCACGGGAGGTGGACGAAAAAGTTGTTGCCCACCTTCAGGTATTTGCCCGAGCCAAAAGTAGTGGAGGAGGAAGGCTGGTCTTCAACCACCTCCTCCTCGGCAGGGGCCTTGCTGGCCTCCCTGACGGGCCCCTTCCGGCCTCGTCAACAGCGGCCTCACCGGCATCCTTGACAGGCCCCTCAGTAGCGTCCTCAGCAATGTCCTTGGCGGCCTCCTCAGCGGCGATCTTGTCGGCCTTGGCTGCAGCCTCTCGGGCGACCTCTCCGATGACGGTGTCCATGTCTGACGGTGTCCTGGACTAGGGGGTACTCACCACGTCGTCTCCCAGTCAGTTAGATTGGCCCGAGGACCCCCATGGCCGTATACTCATGGGCCAGTTCGGACAACTGCCACATACAAGGAAGATTCCACAAGACTTGGTGGTCAAGACAAGGACTCCTCCCCCACCGGCGTATTCGGCTAGGACTCTTGTTATCCTAGGCCTCTGGTGCATTATATAAACCAGGGTCAGGCTAGTCGATAGATATAAAAACAATCATAATAATAGGCTAGCTTCCAGGGTTTAGCCTCTATGATCTCGTGGTAGATCAACTCTTGTAACTCATATCATCAAGATCAATCAAGCAGGAAGTATGGTATTACCTCCATCGAGAGGGCCCGAACCTGGGTAAACATCGTGTCTTCCGCCTCCTGTTACCATCCGCCTTAGACGCATAGTTCGGGACCCCCTACCCGAGATCCACCGGTTTTGACACCGACATTGGTGCTTTCATTGAGAGTTCCGCTGTGTGAACGGCAAAAGGATCGATGGCTCGTCACCAGATTGACTGCGACATCGACATCTTCGTCACCGGCTCGACTAGTCACCTTGGCTTAACCGAGGCTGTGCCCTACCTCCGATCATCATGTTCGGACGAGGGCCTTCATCAACACCAACTCCGATCTCTATCAAGATCACGGAGGAATCGTCCATGGAGCTCGGGGGCTCAACGTCAACATTGCCCTCAGGCGACCATGCGGTTTTTCTGGACAGCGAACGCGTATCCGCCGCCACCGCCTCCTCGAGTGTCGTTTTAACGATCGCTTGGTGGAATTGTGCGGAATCTAGTCGACAACAACCCTGGAAAATTTCGTCGAGTTCCGATGGAGGAATCTCTAACAATCTATGATATACCGGAGCCCTGTCAAATCCAGACGGGAATCTGGACGAGTTTAGGGCGTGGTCTCCAGAGCCCAGCTCGGAAGTCCTTTGGAAGATCCAACCGTTCATTTGCTGCGGAATTCCCGTATCTACCACCCCTCAAAATTTCAGCTGAATCCAACCGTCCAAACTCCGGGAACCTTCCGATTAGTGCATCACTTTTCAGATCTGTTTTCCATGCGAATACGGATCCGACCCGAATTCATGTTTCTTTATGAACGTGATATTTGACAACCTTTTTAAAAGTAATTTTCTTCTAAGGTATTGTGCTTTGTTTTTGACACGCGCCCATAAAATTTTAATCCTCCTCTGAGGTAATCTTCGCCATCACGCTGGTGTCAAACCAGTCCAGCAATATAGCTCCACGATTGTCGACCTGCGCTAGTGCCGGTGTACTAGAATAGGGGTACCCTAGTACCCTGAACTTGTGCACGGGCAGTTGCAGCACCCCGCGGCAAGGCTTACCGTGCGAACGCCAAGATCCTCCATGGTTCCCTTGGAGCCATTCAAGAACAAAGTATTTAAGCTGAGGAGACAAGGCCCCGGCAAGAGGAGCTTGCCGGGAAGGCCAACCAAGGCACTCCAAGGAACTTGCCGCGACGCGCCACGCGCTCCGACAAGGCAACAAAGCCCCGGCAAGAGGAGTTTGCCGGGAAGACCAACCAAGGTACCTCGAGGCCCGGAGAACGACAAGCTTCCGGACCCGACAAGATAACAACAGCGGCAAGGCGCTTGCCGCGGCAGGCGGCCACTCTGTGCCCGTGCTCTAGCGCATCCACCAACGTGTCGCTCTGGGGGCCTCTCCAGGCACACGTGGCGGGAGGCTGTGCAGCCAGCGGTGCGCAGTGGCATGCGAAGCTGACAAGATCGCCATCGTGGAGAACGGTGGCGCCCCTAACGGTCCTTTTCTGCACTGTTTGGGCGACTCAGACGGGCCTTTAATGCCCTTGTCCCCTGCCGTCAGGGTTAGGTAGGGTGCACTGTACAAGCAACTGTACCAACCACCTCACTTTTTACGTTTATACCCTCCTCTGCGTTGCCACCTGTCGGTGACCCCTTAAGCGTATAAAAGGAGGCCCATGCGCAACGTAGAGGGGGTTCGGACAGTTCGCTTCGATTCATTCGTAGCCCAGAAAACACCACGCTCTCTCTCGAGAGCAAGAACACAAGATAATACAACCAGACAAGCAGCAGTAGGAGTGTTATCTCTCCGGAGAGCTCCGAAGCTGGGTAAACTGCTCGTGTGCTTCGCCTCGATCCGCTCTTTGTGCTATCTCCGCCCCCCACCGAACCGAAAGGGGCCCGGTCCACCGGCCCCATAGGTGTTCGTGGATCAGTTTCCCCCGACATCTTTGGCGCGCCAGGTAGGGGGCGTCGAGATTGTGTGAACCTGATCCGGCGTTCACACGAGCTAGATCTTCATTCCCTTCATCAACATGCCACCGAAGAAGAAGACTTCGGCGGCAGCCGCTCCGTCCACGTCACTTCCGCCACCGTTGGAGCAAACGGGTGGTGGAATGGACGCCGGCGGAAGAATGGACATCGACGAGGAAGCTCATGATGCCGCCAGGTCCAAGAACAAGGCTGCACAAACCTCGGCGACTGTACATGTTCCACGCCACTCTCAGGAGGCGCAAGATCAACAGCGTCATGGCACTAGCAGTGCCATACGCATGATAGGCCAAGACCAAGCTAGTGGATCTCGGGGTGCTCAAGACCAGCATGCACGCCAGCGTGCTGGCACGAGCGGGGCACGGTCGCCTGGACGGGATACTGCTCCTTCTAACATAGTTAGAAGTTCGAGCACGTCCCGCTCCTCACGCCGTCCTCCATTGCCACCCACCACTCCAGCAGAAGCTTTGGCACGAGCTCAACTTCTCCTAGATTACCCTCCGACGTCGGACAAGATCGACGAATGGGGGGCCACCATTCAGAGTCTCATCGGCTACGCCAACGGCGACACTCCACGGTGGCCGAGCGTGTCGCCGCCGCGGTAGGGTTGCCGGACGCGAGCCGGTGGCGACGAAACGGGCGGAGGTGCAACTACCATGCAATCACCGCCCCGAAGGCCAAGATCGCCGACTCGCCGGATCCACCTCGATAGCGACTCCACTGCATCGTCGGATCCACGAGCTCGTCGCGATCAGCGCCAAGTTCTTCATGATCGACAACAAGAAGACGCTCGAACCCGCATCGAGCACTGAAGAGAAGCGCGACGTCAATCCGACAAGCGCGATGGGCCCTCTGTTGACATGCATGCGCCAGGGGAACCAGGCGATCTGCCGTACGCGGTAGGTTGTCCTGCGTTCACTCGTGAGCTGCGGCAAGTCTTGTGGCCCAGCACAAAGAACTTCAAGCCAGACGTACTAGAGAAGTACGACGGCAAGACGCATCCGTCGGAGTTCCTCAACATCTAGACCATTATGGTACAGGCTGCCGGGGGACGAGATGACAAGATCCTTGCCAACTACTTCCCGCTGGTGCTCAAGCCCAACGTCAGATCCTGGCTCATGCACTTGCCGGACAACTCCATATCCTCTTGGGCTGATCTATGCCATCAGTTTGTCGGCGCCTTCACAGGCGGACACAAGCCTCATGGCCAGGAGAGTGATCTTCATCTGCTCGCCCAGAAGGAAGGAGAGCCCCTGCGCAAGTACATTCAGAGATTCAGTAGTGTGCAGCACAACATCCCGGACGTCCACCCTGCCGCGGTGATCAGCGCGTTCCATCAGAACGTGCGAAACCGTAGGATGCGGGAGGAAATGGCGATGTGCAAGATCAGGGACGTCAGTGAGTTATATGCACTGGCCGACAAGTGTGCACGTGCTGAGGAAGGGAGGAGACTCCCCGGAGAAAATATAGGAGCGGGAGGATCTGACAGTGAAGATGCTGCCCCGACAAGGAAAAACCGGCGGCGGAACAATAGAAGGAGGAAAGGCAAAGAAGTGCTAGTTGTTGAGCAGTCCGGCAACGGTGGCGGCACGAAGGAAGCCAAAGCTGGAGACTCCGGCAAGGAGGTTGCCGCGGAGGTGGCGGTCGCCGACAAGCAGGACGGCACCAACAAGCAGTATTGCAAGATTCAGGGCACCAAGGGCCATGATCTCCAGAACTATAAGAAAGTCGAACAGCTTGTTGAGAAACAGAAAGCTGAATACGAGCGGCGCGACAAGGAGAAGGCCCAGGAAGGAGCTGGTGGATCCGGCAAGAAACGTCCCGGCCGAGGAGGACGCCGCGGCAAGGCCAAGCAGCGGCAAGGAGACAGACCTCCTCGCGGCCGCGACAAGGATGAAGATGACAACAACGATGAAGACATGGATGATGAGGAGACTGATGAGCAGGAGTTCCAGAAAGCCACAGTGGTCCTGTGCGTTGACGGTGGTGCTTCTCTACATGCCTCGCACCGCCAGCTCAAGCAGTGGGTGCGGGAAGTTAATGCAGCAGAACCACCCGTTGAGTCAAGCAAGCCTCTGAAATGGTCCGGCACGCCTATCATCTTCGACATTGAGGACCATCCTGATCGCATAACTGCGGTCGGGTGCTTTCCGATGCTGGTTTCACCAACAATCCGCAACCTCAAGGTCACTAAGATGCTAGTTGACGGCGGGGCCGGCTTGAACCTGATCTCCTCCGCGGTGCTTCACAAACTCCAGATCCCTGACAGCGAGCTCGAAGAGACCGGTACATTTCAAGGAATCAACCCGGGAAGGAGCAAGCCGAAGGGAAAGATCACGTTGCCGGTAACATTTGGTAGCGAGCTGAACTTCAAGACTGAGAGGGTCACGTTTGACATTGCCGACTTTCCATTACCTTACAATGGAATCCTTGGCCGACCGGCACTCGCCAAGTTTATGGCAGCCTCTCACTATGCGTACAACATACTGAAAATGCCAGGCCCGATAAGTGTCATCTCTGTCCCTGGCGACAAGAAGGATGCTCTTATCTGTGCCGACAAGATCTATCGGGAAGCAGCAGCCGCAGCAGAACGCAGGACACTTGCCACTAAAGCTCCCCGGGGGAAGAAGAAGACCAACTCCGGCAAGAGCTCTGATGCCCACTCCGGCAAGCGCTCCTCTTCGGAGTGCTGCGCTACCGTCGAGGACGCACCATCGAGCTCCACCGGCAAGCGTAAGAAGGCAATGGCAGCTCCACTTGAGACCAAGAAGGTGTCCGCCAAGGAGGGCGGCACTGGTGGTACCTTCACCATCAGCGCCACTCTTGACCCCAAATAGGAAAGCGCACTCGTTGCTTTCCTGCGGGCGAATGTCGACGTGTTTGCGTGGCAACCGTCTGATATCCCCGGTGTTCCCAGGAAAGTAATTGAGCACCACCTTGCCGTCTGTCCTCATGCGCGGCCCGTCAAGCAGAGAGTCAGGAAGCAGGCAGTAGAGCGCCAAGAATTCATCGCAGAAGAAATCAAGAAGTTGGAAGCAGCAGGCCTTGTCAGAGGAGTGCTCCATCCCACGTGGTTGGCCAATCCTGTTGTTGTGTGCAAGGCTAACGGGAAATGGAGACTTTGTATTGACTTCACTGATGTTAATAAAGCTTGTCCCAAAGACCCATTTCCCTTGCCGCGTATTGTCCAGATTGTTGACTCCACAGCCGGATGTGATTTGCTTTCATTTCTTGATGCATACTCAGGATACCGTCAAATCTTCATGGCAGAAGAAGATGAAGAGAAAACCGCATTTATCACCCCATGTGGCACGTACTGCTTCGTACGGATGCCTTTCGGTTTGAAGAATGCCGGTTTAACATTCGCAAGGGTAGTCCACCACGCTTTTGAGCTGAAGATGCACAGAAATGTGGAAGCCTACATGGATGACATAGTGGTCAAGAGCAAGAATAGGGCGACCCTGATTCAAGATTTAGACGAGACATTTGCAAATCTGCGCAAGATCAACCTCAAGCTTAACCCCGAGAAGTGAGTGTTTGGGGTCCCCTCCGGCAAGCTTCTCGGGTTCTTCGTGTCTCAGCGGGGAATTGAAGCCAATCCCGACAAGATCAAGGCCATTGAGCAGATCGAAGCACCAAAGCGCGTCAAGGATGTACGAAGGCTTGCCGGTTGCGTGGCTGCTCTCAGCAGGTTTATCTCTAGATCTGCTGAGCGCGCCCTGCCATTTTTCAAAATTTTGAAAAAGGCAGGTCCAGTAAAATGGACTCTAGAAGTGGAGGCTGCGCTGCAGGACTTGAAGAGATACCTGTCCTCCACTCCAACACTTGTCGCACCTAAGCCGCAAGAGAAGTTGCTGCTGTATATAGCGGCAACCAATCAAGTGGTTAGTGCTGCGTTAGTGGCGGAGAGGGAGGCGGATGATGAGCCAGCAACCACGGCAGATCCATCCAGCAACAAGCAGGGGGCTTCGCCGACAAGCTCTGGTCCCGACAAACATGGGTTTGCGCAGGAGCATGATAAGATGCCGAAGAGAATGGTGTAGTGCCCAGTTTACTTTGTCAGTTCTCTTCTGCAGGGGGCTAGATCAAGGTACTCTGGTGTGCAGAAGTTGCTTTTCGGCCTCCTCATGGCCTCGAGAAAGCTGCGCCATTACTTCCAAGCACATGAGATCACAGTCGTCACTCGCTTTCCACTGAAGAGGATACTGCAAAATCCAGAAGCAACAGGCAGGATTGTCGAGTGGGCGCTGGAACTGTCAAGCTTTGGCCTCAAGTTTGAGAGCACTTCAACTATCCAAAAAAGAGCATTGGCAGAGTTCATAGCAGAGTGGACGCCAACCCCAGATGAGGAAATTCCAGAAACGAGCATCCCCATCAAAGAGGCAAGCAAAGAGTGGCTGATGTACTTTGATGGTGCCTTCTCGCTGCAAGGCGCCGGTGCATACGTGCTGCTTGTCGCACCCACCGGAGAGCACCTCAAGTACGTAGTCCAGATGCACTTTCCCAAAGAGCAAGCAACCAACAATACTGCACAGTATGAAGGATTGCTTGCCGGTCTCAGAATCGCAGCAAACCTTGGGATCAAGAAGCTCATTGTCAGGGGTGACTCACAGCTTGTCGTCCGACAAGTGAACAAGAACTACCAGAGTCCGTTGATGGAAGCATATGTTGATGAAGTGAGGAAGCTAGAAGAGCACTTTGACGGCCTACAAATGGAGCATATCCCAAGAGCTCAGAATGACATTGCTGATGGCCTGTCAAAGTGCGCCGCACTAAAGTTACCTGTGGAACCAGGGATCTTTGTGCTTAAGTTGACTCAACCATCCCTAACACCATCAACTGGACAAAGCAAGAAGAGGAAGTTGGTTTCTGGTGACTACTTTCCGGCAGAGCTCCCCGAAGCCGCCGCCAAGAAAGTCCCCAAGATCAACACCAAGGAGGCTGAGGGGCAGTCTGCTCCGGCAAGCCTTATGGTTTGTTCCGTTGAAGCAGACACTCCCGACATGTTTTGCTCCGGCAAGCTTGCCGGGGAACATCAAGCTCCGGCAGGACCACAAGTCCTTGCCGTGGAAGCGGATGTTCCCGCAGCAGCAGATGTGCCTTTAGTCCTTGTTGTCGAGCCACAAGCTCCAGCATGGGCACAACAGATTGTCCACTTCCTTTAGACAGGAGAACTTCCCGAAGAACAAGAAGAAGCGGAAAGAGTAGCCCGGCAGTCAAGTATGTACCAGTTTGTCGATAGCATACTGTACAGAAGAAGACTCAACGGTGTGAAATTGAAGTGTATTCGCCGGGAAGATGGAGAAAAGCTGTTGGCAGAGATACATGGAGGCATATGTGGCCACCACATTGGTGCAAGAGCACTTGCCGGCAAAGCTTTCCGGCAAGGTTTCTTTTGGCCGACAGCCCTCCAGGATGCAACTGCACAAGTAACCAAGTGTGAAGCGTGCCAGTTCCACTCCAAACAGATACACCAGCCAGCTCAAGCTCTCCAGACGATCCCTTTATCCTGGCCATTTTCGGTCTGGGGGCTCGATATCCTCGGCCCCTTCCCCCGAGCTGTCGGGGGCTTTGAGTACTTGTACGTCGCAATCGACAAGTTCACAAAGTGGCCGGATGTGCAGCCAGTGAGGAAGGTGACAGCACAGTAAGCAGTCAAGTTCCTCAGATCAATTGTTTGCCGTTTCAGGATCCCTAACAGGATCATCACCGACAACGACACGCAATTCACGAGCCGCACCTTCATGCAGTATGTCCAAGACCTTGGCGCCAAGGTCTGCTTCGCTTCTGTTGCTCATCCGAGAAGCAACGGTCAAGCAGAGAGGGCAAATGCTGAAGTGCTGCGCGGGCTCAAGACCAGAACTTTCGACAGGCTGCACAAGTGCGGAAGGAACTGGATCGAGGAGCTGCCGGTGGTTCTTTGGTCGATCAGAACGACGCCAAATCGAGCCACTGGCCAGACACCTTTCGCTCTAGTCTATGGAGCAGAGGCAGTTCTCCCCACGGAACTCGTATACGGATCACCTCGAGTGCTCGCTTATGATGAGCTTGAGCAAGAACAGCTGCGACAAGACGACGCGCTGCTCCTTGAGGAAGATCGTCTTCAGGCTGCTGTACGAGCTGCTCGATACCAGCAAGCTTTGCGGCGCTATCATAGCTGCAAAGTTAAAGCCAGAAGCTTCGAGGAAGGCGACCTTGTTCTTCGGCGCATTCAGTCCTCCAAGAATTCCAGCAAGTTGACGCCGAAGTGGGAACGCCCTTATCGGGTGAAACGAGTCATAAGGCCCGGCGCTGTCCGCCTTGAGACCGAAGATAGCATTCCGGTGAGCAACTCCTGGAACATAGAACATCTTCGTAAGTTTTTCCCGTAGGGCGCGGTTGCCGGAACCCGTTCCGGCAACCACCTTTTGTACAAGTCTTGCCGCTGTTGCATGTAATCCTTTGTACAAAGCCGGGCGCAGATCCCGTGCATAAGTAAAACCCCATGTGCTCCGCACAACTTGACCATTTCATGCATTAGTTTCTTTCTTGCATGCGATTATCTGACACTTTGTGCAGCACCTACATCCGGTAAGTACTAACGAGCCGAAGGGCTCCATATCATTATTTTCTCTTCTTTCTTCTTTTCAACAAAGGAAAAGAAGGTTCCCCCGCACACATGTTTGCCGGGGGAGGATTAGAGAAGATTGTGGTATGGACCAGGCGTCGTTCAAGCGAAGTCCTGCCTTGCCGGGAAGCAAACGACAGAAAAGCTAAGTTGCCAAAGTTTGAGCAATCACTTTTTAAATTTTTGAGTTATCTTCCTCGAACGACCCTGCTTTGTATGGAAAACCTGTGCGTGGAGGAACCAACTCGTGGCTAGTTGCGCCCTTACTTTGTTTCGAGTCCGCTCAACAGCTTAAGCGTGCTGCATCTAGTCGCGACAAGGTTTCTTGTCGGAAGCAGCGCCGCCAGCAGGCTGCTGAAGTTCCGCACTCAGCGCTCGCGGCTCGGGCGCCTGCGCCGACAAGTTCCCTAGAAGCGTAGGGTAAAAACATACAAAGGAAGGAATCTAGTAGAGGAAATAACATAGCAATTGATAACAGAAATAAAGTTATATTACAAGATAACTTGTCGCAGCTCTAACAGACTGTTTTCATAACATGATTAGCAGCGACAAGGGAAAAGAAGAAATGGGCGGCCTAGTCTACGCGTCCGCCCTCGACCCTCTTGATCTCGCTCACCTTGTCCACAATGGGTCCGACAAGGGCCTTGAGTGCATCCAGATCGGCGTCAGGCGGCAAGGACCTGAGGACGTTGGTGAAGCTGAGGCCTGGATTGCGGAAGGCTACCTTCATCAGCACCTTCTGGAGAACCCCGGCACAGATTTTGCATGACTCGTCGGCCAGCTGCTTTGGGATCCTCTCCCGGAGCCGCTGGAGTGCCGTCGCCACGCCCTTGAAGAACAGGCTGAGCTTGGCGCTGGGTTGAAGACTCTCGTCGGAAGGATACCCAAAGTCCTCCATCCCCAGCTGCGCCAGCTCCTCGTTGATGACTGCGGCAATGTTCACCAGACCCTTGGTCCAGTGCTCCACAGTGTCCCTGAACGAGTTCTGGGTAACTGCAATGCTCTCTAGCAGCGCCGCGTCCGCCTTGACCTTCTCCGACAAGGTCTTCTCCCGCTCCTTGGCGGCCTTCAGCGTCTGTGTCAGCGTGGCCAGCTTCAGCTCCAGGTCTGCTTTGGAATCCTTGGCGGCGCTGAGCTCCTTGCCCCTCTCAGCGAGAAGACCTTGCAGCTCACCGTGGGCGGCAGCATCCTTCTCACGCTCACGCTTGAGCGCGGCAAGCTCCTCGCCGCTCTTCCCAATGTTGGCCTCCAGCTGTGCCACCTTCTCCTCCAGCTCTTTCTTGGCAGCCTCTGCAATTGCCGCAGCGTCCTTTGCCTCCTTGAGCGCCCCGCCAAGTGCTTGCTCGCGCTCGGCAAGCTCTTCCTCATAGCTGTCGAGGTTGGCCTTCCGCTGCACTAGTTCACCTTCCCGCGCGGACTGCTTCTCGGCGGCCAGCCTTTGCTCCTCCTCAGCCTCGGCCTTCTCGAGAAGGAAAGTCGTGCGCTCCTCGTCGAGTCGCTCCCGCTCCTGCGCCAGGGACCGGAGAGCTTCTTGATTTTGGCCCCGGAGCTCCTCCGCGCGCTTCTCCATGTCAACTCCCGCCTTCGCGACAAGCGCTTCCCGGGAAGCTAGTTTGGCTTGCCGGGCGCGATAGAGTGACAGCAGCTTCCGCAGCAGCTGCTCCTCCTCAGGCTCGCCGCCGCTGCTGCTGGGCGCGTCGACCAACGACAGTCCAACAGAGGCGAGCACCTCCCCGTAGAAAGTTTCCCCCTCGACCGGCGACCTGGAGCTCGACGCCCAGGGTAGCTTGATGAAGATACCGTCGCCGGCCTTCAAGTAGGCGCCGGGCTGGGGCTCCTCGGAGCCCGGCTCCGCAGAAGCAGCAGAGGGAACGGCGGTCGGTGCAGCGCCTGGCGCTCCTGCGGCCTCAGGGTCGTCAGTGCGATCACCCGACCCCTCGCTGGCTTCTGCGGCGGCAGCCCTGGCGGCCTCCTCGCTGGCGGCCTTGTCAGCACCGGCCCCTTCCTCGCCGGCGCCCTCTGTCTCCATTGGCTCAGCCGCAGATAGGTCTGAAGAACGAAGAAGGGAGAAAAATCAATCCAAAATCCAAGAGAAGAAAATCAGAAGAAGAAGAACCCAAGGGAAAGTTTCTCGGCAAGTGGATTACCTGTGCCAAGATCTGCAGTTGCGGCCTCGGTCGCCGCAGGATCAACGGTGTCGTCCCTTGCCGGAGAGCTGCCCCTTGCCTGTGAGTTCTCCCTTGCCGGAGAGCGCTCCCTTACCGGGAACCCCTCCCTTGGCGGCGTAGTCGAAGCAGATGGCACCTCGGGACCAGCTTCCGGGCGCTCCTGATGTGGCTGCTCTGCTCCTACACAAATCAACAAGCAAGATATCAACAAAGGAAGAAGCACTCAAGCGCGCCTGGCAGCAGAAGGCTAAACTATGAACTTACGCTGAGGGCTGCGCTGGGGGCTGCTTTGAGGAGTGATTGCCGGGTCCGTCAAGGTGGCCTCGGACCCACCACCTACTGACACGGTGGGGTCATCCTCGATGACAATCACCACGGCCTTGGCCCTCTTCGCCCCTCTCTGGGCCAGCGTCCTGAAAAGAAAGGAGTCCAGATTGAAGCAAGTCAGATACAAGATAAAAACAGCAAGATTGAAGAACTATAAGAGCACCAAAGAAGCTTACTCTTCTTCCTCCTCGTCGGAGCTGAGCGCGGAAAGATCGAAGTCCGGCTCCCCTCTGGTGCGGCGAGGCGGAGGAGTAGGATCCCTTGCCCGCTTGGTGGGGGCGGTGGCGGTGGCCCGGGAAGATCCCGCTCCAGTTGCCGCTGCTGCGTGAGGCGCTCCTGCGGCAACATGACTTGCCGCGGTAGAGCGTGTCGCACGGCTTGGCGGCTGTTGAGCCGGCTGCCGCCCCGCTACGTCCGCGGCCCTGCGAAGACGCCTTCTTGGCGGGGTCGGGGGCTCCGCCTGCGGCAAGCCTTCTGAGGGCTCGGGCTCTTCCTCGCCGGCCTCGCTCGGCTCGGCTTCAGAACCGGCAAGCTCTTCCTCGCCAATGAACTCCGCGCGCTCGGCAAGGTTTGCCGCCTCTGCAGCCTCCGCCTCCTCCACAGTGAACCCGAACGCGCCCGCGGCAGCTGCGGCCGCAACCTCTTCCGCCCTAGTGGCAATGCACTGCAGCTCCTCGTCGGTGGTGTCACGGGTGAGGCTCTTCTGCTCGTCAGCGTGGACCGGCACTTCCTCCAAGGTGTCGAAGAACGCTCGCACAACGTCATCCGCAGGCTCTTGCCAAGTTGGGACAATTCCGTGTGAATCACACAACGGCATCATGGCGCGGATCCGGTCAAGCGAAGAGTTATTGCACAAAGGAACTACGCCCCTCGGCAGTGTGAATGGGTGCTGGGGGTCGCGTTTGAACAACTCCAGGAGAATCGCATCCAGCTCCAGGACGGTGAAGTTGTAGTTGAGGCCCGGCCGCAGCCTCATGATGTCCGCCGAATTCTTGAATTCCCAGGCAGTCCTCCCCCTCTCCTGCAGGGGGGCAATGCGGCGGCGGAGGAAATCTGCCCCGACAGCACCTACAGTGAGCCCGGCAAGCCTGAGGCGAAGAATCCTAGTGATGGCGATCTTCAGCCTCTCATCTTTCGGGGCCACGTTGCTCCAGTCATTGCCGCGCACTATTGCAGCTTGGTGCACGGTGGTGAAGGGCTGCGGATTCTCCTCAACGATCCAGCACCACTCCGCTCTCCACTCCTCCCACTTGCTGCGGAGCTCACCCTCCAAGTACGCCTCTTTCTTGCCGACTCTCAAGATCCAGGCAATCCCTTCGGCAAGCGGCTCTCCTCTCTCTACCCGAGGTATGAAGAAGTGGCGGAAAAGGGCAACACTAGGGTGGACTCCGACAAAGTTTTCGCACAAATGTGCGAAAACTGCCATGGTCAGGACAGCGTTGGGGGTGAAGTCAAGGAGGCGGAAGCCATATGTGTTCATAATATCACAGAAGAACTCCGAGAAGGGCGGGCAGAGCCTGCAGTAGAAGAATAGCGCGAAGAACGGGTACCCGTTTGGAGCCAGCTCCGAAGCAGCGGCCGGGAGTACCCTCGTGCGCGGATGCGCCCGCGTCTCCGTCACCCAGAAGAGGAAGAAGTACTCCCTCAGCTCCTTCGCACCGAGCTGGGGGGTGAAGATCGCCCGCTCCTTCCACAGCGCCTCGAGCCGCTGCGCCTCGGCCGACTTCACGCCCTTTCCCTTGTCGGCTTTCGGAGCCATGGCGGAGGTGGTGGGGAAGGTCGACGGCGTTGGTGATGCTGGTGGCAATGGGGGGCGGAGCGCTGCTCTCTCGGCTTCGAGAAGAAGGGGGGAGCGGCGGAGTTTCTTGAAGATGAAGTAGCAGCAACCAGCGAGGGGGAACGAACTGCCCCTGTTTCCTCTGCTTATAAAGAGGGACGGGGCGGACGTTTTGCCCTTTTGAATAAACAACCACCCACGATCTCTCCCACAATGCCGCATTCAACGCATGTCGTTATGGGAGAGCGCGGTGGATACGAAGCGAGATTCGGCGTGGCCCAGCCCGCGTGTGCCCGTGCCCTGTCTTGGGCCTGGCCCAACAGCGCTCGGCACCATGTCTGGCCCAGGCCCGGGGGCTCCTGTCGGTGTACTAGAATAGGGGTACCCTAGTACCCCGAACTTGTGCATGGGCAGTTGCAGCACCCCGCGGCAAGGCTTACCGGGCGAACGCCAAGATCCTCCATGGTTCCCTTGGAGCCATTCAAGAACAAAGTATTTAAGCTCAGGAGACAAGGCCCCGGCAAGAGGAGCTTGCCGGGAAGGCCAACCAAGGCACTCCAAGGAACTTGCCGCGACGCGCCACGCGCTCCGGCAAGGAAACAAGGCCCCGGCAAGAGGAGTTTGCCGGGAAGACCAACCAAGGTACCTCGAGGCCCGGAGAACAACAAGCTTCCGGACCCGACAAGATAACAACAGCTGCAAGGCGCTTGCCGCGGCAGGCGGCCACTCTGTGCCCGTGCTCCAGCGCATCCACCAACGTGTCGCTCTGGGGGCCTCTCCAGGCGCGCATGGCGGGAGGCTGTGTAGCCAGCGGTGCGCAGTGGCATGCGAAGCTGACAAGATCCCCATCGTGGCGAACGGTGGCGCCCCTAATGGTCCTTTTCTGCACTGTTTGGGCGACTCAGACGGGCCTTTAATGCCCTTGTCCCCTACCGTCAGGGTTAGGTAGGGTGCACTGTACAAGCAACTGTACCAACCACCTCACTTTTTACGTTTATACCCTCCTCTGCGTTGCCACCTGTCGGTGACCCCTTTAGCGTATAAAAGGAGGCCCATGCGCAACGTAGAGGGGGTTCGGACAGTTCGCTTCGATTCATTCGTAGCCCAGAAAACACCACGCTCTCTCTCAAGAGCAAGAACACAAGATAATACAACCAGACAAGCAACAGTAGGAGTGTTATCTCTCCGGAGAGCTCCGAAGCTGGGTAAACTGCTCGTGTGCTTCGCCTTGATCCGCTCTTCGTGCTATCTCCGCCCCCCACCGAACCAAAAGGGGCCCGGTCCGCCGGCCCCATAGGTGTTCGTGGATCAGTTTCCCCCGACAGCTAGACATGTCGTCGCTTTTTTAGCCGAGCTCAACTTCTTCGGATCCTCACCTCGGCGAGCCGAATAAGAGTTCGGAATCGCCAGGGATAAAGCATCACCAACATCGCCGCCCTACGATTACACGAAGCAGGCACACCGGCATCGCCGCATGGTCACTTCATCAGATCAGCATTGGTCGCGTCACATGTTACGACCTAGGTCGGCATGGCCGCATTGTTGCTTCTTCGAGCCAATGTCCATCACGCCAAACTACTTCAACACCTCAGCTGACATGGCAGCTACAACAACTCCTCACCGGCCTGCTCCGTCACCTCGGCTAGACCGGGGACTTGGCTATTTCTTCATCAACATACTCCGGTGACTTTGGCGTCACCAGCCGACCAGCTTTGTCACGTTAGCTGGACCGAGGGCTTCGCCTCGGCAAGCCAACCTTTGCCAGCATCACCAGGCCATCGCTTTATCGCCCATTAGGCAATGGGTGTGCGGATCGATTCTTGATTTTGGGAGTCGCTTTTCTTCGGAATGCTACAACAAATAAACCAGGTGCTATTAATCCTAAAATTTTTTGCTTGTTGTGTTTATTTTTCTTAAGGAATTATTACTCTGGTTTGTTCCATCATCTGTACACACGTCTATCAAATGGTGGCCACATTAAAAATGGTCGCGTGGTGGTTCAGTCAGTTTTCGTACATAGTTCGGCGAACGCCGCATCCGGAGCCCGGACCGCCCTGCAAATCCAGGCTTTGTGACGCCTTCATTGCATCACGCTGACGCCCTGCATCGACATTGACTTTGGCGCCAGGCCACATTTCTTTAAATAGATTATTTTTGTGTAAAGCAATTATGCAACGATTATATATATATATAAACACTATTCTGATCACGGGATCAGAATAATATTCTGATCACAACCTGACCTGCCCCACTAGTAGTACGTTGAACTTCCCTGTGAACTAGGTTGAACTTCCGCCAACATTGCCCAAATGGGGCTTGCGATATACCGTTGGAAAGCTATGGACACCAATATCATGACCCAACTTAAATTTTTGGCAAAATATAAGCGGTTTAAGAGCAGTTTTGAAAACCGTTTTTTCTTCGCACAAAAAACATGAATCGTATTTTCGATCGCATTTCTAAACCGTTTATCGGAATGAGGCATATAATATGGCATTGGAAAGCTGCTGCAAAACCGATCCTTCCACATGTTGAAGTTTTCTCTAATTCCTTATGCTTAAAGAGTAATTTGAAAAAACGTAAAATTTCGTAAAGCGAACAGCTGAGTTTGTTTTTCGATGTCATTTCTAAACGGCTAATCCAATGGAGGCATATGATACGGCGTTGGAAAGCTTATGAAAATGCGCTACTTTTTCATCTTGACAGTTTATTCTAATTTTCAATGGTTTAAGAGTAATTTAGAAAATGGTCCAAGTCCTACCGAGTTCGTATTTTCGAGCTAATTTTTTAACCGTGCGTCCGAATGCAGCAAATGATATGGCGTTGGAAAGCTTGAACAAATGAGAAACTTTTTGGTATGTATTGTTTCTCCCAATTCTTTATGGTTTTCAGTCAGTTTTGAAAATGGAGAAAAACGTATTTTCGCCATAATTTCTACAAACTTTATCGGAATGGGGCAAATAATATACCGCTGAAAAGCAACGGAAATTGCAAAACTTTTTCATGTTGATGGTTTTCTCTGATTCCTAGCCGTTTTCAAGTAATTTCGAAAATGGTGGGATCATGTGTTCTGCCTTTATTGTGAAACAGATTCTTCAAAAATGCACCGCGTGAAGAACCTGAACTTCTTGGCGCGTGTACCTGAACTTCACTTTGTTTTTCACGTGATTTTTTTGCTCGTAGGTCTCCACCCACTCCTCGTAACTGTCCATCCATTCACTGGAATTGAGCAGGTGATATACCAATGGAAAGCGGCTGTAAGCACGCAAGTTTCCCGTGTTGATCGTTTTTTCATACTCGCGACGATTTTAAAAGTTTTTCATCTAAAATTCATTCAGCGTAGTAGTTGAACTTCCTGCTGTTTTCACGTTGAACTTCTGTGACGTATTTTTGTTTGTAATTTTCTCATACATTCGTTAGTGTTACACAAATGATATTTCTTTTGTATAAACCTATCTCACATTAATATTTTTAACTTTCTCCGACCGAGGACTTGAACATACACAAATGATATTCCTACCCTTTTGAAGTAAATTAGAAAATGATCATATCATGATTTCTGCCTTCATCGTGAATGGAAATGCACTGCGTGAAGTAGTTGAACTTCTTGGACATGTCTATTTGAACTTCACTCTATTTTTGACATGTTGTTTTTTGTTCGTAACTCCCAAACCACTTTCCAGAATTGAGCAAATGATATACCAATGGAAAGTTGTTGGAAACACGCAACTTTCCCGTATTAATCAGTTTTCATGCTCACGACGGTTCAAAAAATATTTTTGAATGTGGTAAAATGTGTTTCTAATGGTATACGTCGAACTTTCAAACCATTTATCGGAATGTACCATATAACATACTGTTGGAAAGCTTATGAATAGGAGCAACTTTTTCATCTAGAGAATCATTACAAAATTCATTTCTTTTTTAGACCAGTCTTAACAATGGCAAAAACAACATTGTTTTTTGCTTGTTTTTAACATGTAATTAAAGGTCATATGTCTCGTACTAGAGATCTTGAACTGCACCTTGAGGAGGACATGAACCTCTTGCAACAAACCTTTTAGGCTTTTAGTTTTTTATTCATTTTATTCTCATCTGAAATGCATTCCGTGTAGTAGTTGAACTTCCCATTGTTTTCACTTTGAACTTCTCCCACGTATGTTTTGTTCGTAATTTGTCTGCCTTTCTTCGGGAGTTTCACAAATGATACACCGTGCCGATTACCTCTCTCAGAAAAAGGTCTGAACTTTCCTGTGCCGAGCACCTCAACTTCTTGCAACTAATTTTTATACTTCAATTTTTATTCCAATTCTCATATGAAAACACACACCATGTAGTACGTGAACTTCTGGCACTTATGAATTTGAACTTCTTTCTGTTTTGCTTTAGTAACAAAAAAAATATGATTTTTTATAGACATCAAACCGCTCTAACTTTTTTATTTGAACTAATTTGTGTGTTTTTTAGAAATGTGAAAATTGGAGTTTTTTAGAAACATCAAACTTGTTCGTCCTTTAGTAAGTGGAAAATTTTGATTCATTCAAATAAATATCAAACTGCTCTACTTTTTCCAATTGAACTTGTTGGTTTTATTCATTACTAACGAGAAACTTGAGTTTTTTATATACACTAAATCGATCCATTTTTTAATATTGAACTTCTTGGTTGTAATCTTTAGTGTTGGTGGAAATCTGAGATTTTTAGAAGCATGAAACAACTTCAATTTTTAATTAGGACCGCTCCGCTTCATTAGTTTAGTTTGAACTTCTTCTTTTTAAAACAAGACATTTCTATTTAAACATTTTTAGTTGTTCCTTTTATTTTATTTTGAACTTCTTCATTTTATTCTTTAGTAACGAGATTTTCATTATTTTTTTATAAACTTTGAATTTCTCTACTATTTTAATTTGAACTTCTAAGTTTTATTATTGGAAAAAATGTTTTTTTAAATAAGCATCCAACATCTTTTAAAAATTGAACTTCATACTTTTATTAACTTTAATTTGAACGTCACGATTTTATTTCTTTGTTAACAAGGAAATCAAAGTTTTTAATAAATGTCGAGCTACTCTATTTTTTGTATTTTGGACTTCTTGGATTATTTCTTTTAGTAACGGAAAAATTCTAGTTTTCTAATATATATTGAATCAGTCTCTTATTTAAATTTGAACTTCTAGTCTTTTTTATTGACAAACAGTGAACATCCTTTTTTATAAATTTTAATTTGCTCTATTT
This sequence comes from Triticum aestivum, assembly GCF_018294505.1. Taxonomy (NCBI): domain Eukaryota; kingdom Viridiplantae; phylum Streptophyta; class Magnoliopsida; order Poales; family Poaceae; genus Triticum; species Triticum aestivum. The sequence continues at coordinate 360,546,080 of NC_057800.1, read as the reverse complement.
TTTCTTTGAATTTCTCACTTTTCGTTATTTAGTAATGAAAAAAATCTAAGATGTTTTAAACGTCGAACTACACCATTAAGTTAATGTGAACTTCTCAACATTTTTATTTTGAATTTCTGTGTATTTAATTTATAAATGTGGAAAATAAAACCGATGTGTTTGTCGCTATAAGGAATTTCACGAGTTTATTTTTAAGTTGAACACTTCAGTTTTTATTTCTTTTTCAAGCATATCCAGGTGTTTTCATATAAGTTTGTGTGTGAAATTCCTTAGTTTTTTTGTTTTAAGAGTGAGGTTCTATATTTTTATATCGCGAGAAAAGAGGTGGGAGGCGAGTACTAGAAAATTTTGGATTTATTTTAACAATTTTGAGCTTCCATATTTGAACAATTTGAACTTCTCGGGATTTTTCCTACAAAAATCATTGGGTTTGTCTCTTTTTGTTTCTTTATTGTTTTTGTTTTTCTGAACACAATTTTTTTTGAGACACACGCCACACTAACTACACATAAGTTCAACATCCATGGCCCTCGGTCAACTGCATTTTTTTGTGCTCCCCTGAGTGCACACAACAATCATCAGCTACCATATACATGAACTTCAATGGTTGACAAACATGAACTTGTTACTTGTTTGTCGTTGTAAATATCAACGACGGAAGTGTGAGCTTTTTCTTTCTTCTTTTTCTTTTTTGATCCTCCTGAACTTCCATTTTTATAGATGTTTTCACTCTGTTTCTCAATGCACTCCTACAACCAGTTGGAGCATCTCGATAATACAGTTTAAACTAACATACTTGAACTTCTTGGACTCAACATTTTGACATTCACAAAAACAAATAAAAAACTACATAGTTGTACGAGCACAACACAATTTTCTCATTCACTAAATTTCATAACAAGCCATCACCTGTCCCAACACCGATCTCCATGGCAGTAACACCGTCGAATTCAGACGACGTGAAGCTCTTGTGCAACATAAAGTCAGGTTAGCAGCATGTCTGCCTTCCAAACCTGTAAACCAACAACAGCAAACAGTGGACCACAAATGAAAGAAGGACAATACACATTAGGAAATCCGACACTGAATGTTCTCTAGCAAGAATCCCGACGCTCCGGAGCGAAGAGGTGACGCCGTGTTGCACGGTGAGCACATGATCCTCGTCCCCTCTCCCTGCAAACCACGGAACATCAATCAAATTGATAACACACCAACAACGGAAAGACAGACACAAAACAAACGCCTTACTATGTCTCTTCATTATCCTATCGAGAACGAGATCATCGTCATCCATAGCAACAGCATCCGACAAGCCACCTTCTCAATAAAACCAAGAGTCAAGTTCTGAAAGCGAACATTAGAAATTGCACTATTCTAATCCTACGCGGAGGCAATGGTAGAAAAATAGTCTGCCACATTTAAATAGTGGACAAACAACATTAATGCAACGACATCACAATCATACCAATGGAACTAAACAAACCCTGAGACAAGACATTGCTGAATTTGGGCGAGATTCAACACACCAAACCAGTACTATTAACTAGCACGGTGAACCCATCAGACTGTAAAATTCAGCGTAGAAGAATTTGTACACCAACTATTATATTTAGCATTTAGCAACTATTAGATGTTGCCTCCTGATTATAACTTCCTAAAAATGTGTACATCAACCAATGACCAAGAAGTAAAACACCGAATAGCATGAATGGTTCTTATTCTGAACAATGTCATACTCGCAACTGTTAGTTGATTTTCAACATATTTGTCTGCCAAACATGAAACATGAGAAATCACATTGTTGTAATTCTACATAGAGGCAATGATAGAAGAATAGTTTGCCACACTTACACAATGGACCAAAAGCATTAATGCAACGACATCATACCAGCGGCGAATAATTCACACTAAGCAAACCCTGAGACAGAACATCACTGAATTTGAGCAAGCTTCTACACACCAAACCAGTATTGTTAACTTGCACAGTGAACCCATTGGATTGTAAAATATGGAGCATAATTCATGGAAACCAAGACACGAATTGTCATTGGATCAATCATAGTCTCTAAAAGTGAAACAACCATCTCTATCTCCTACGGGTTTCGACACCAGAGCAGCAGACGGGGCCAAATGTGAGATGAATAATTTATAGGATGCGAGAGAGCAAACACCTCCCAATCTCGCAACGAACGACACATGAATCATGCTAGGAGGAGACACAGGGAGAGGGGGCGGCTGGGAAGTGACGTACTCTTTGTGGTTGTTCATGTCGAAGGAAACCATCGCGTCCGTCCACCGCGACATGCGCGCAGCGTGAGTAGCGACCGCCTACAACATCAACCAAACATGGAGCCATGTCAGGATCGAGGCAGGAGAGGGAATAAGGTCACGGTGGAGGGTGGAAGAAGTTCACGGTGGCAGGTGGAGGAAGTTCGCACGGTGGGAGGATCACGGTGGTTGTCGTGTGGCAGCGGGATCCCGACGACGGGAGGTGGGGCGATGCGGTTGCAGTGGCGTGATCCCCATCGTGGGACGGTGCCTGCGGCTCGATCCCCATCGTGGGACGGTGCCTGTGGCGCGATCCCCATCGTGGGCAGTGGCGGCGGTGCGATCCAAGGCGAGGGACGGTTCCGACGCCGGTTGGTAGCGGTGGGAGGCCCACCGGAGCAAGGGGCGGCGGGGGAAGGAAGTCAGGTGGCATGCGGGAGGTTGGGTCAGCGACGCCTCGGGGCAGGGGAAGCGGGAGGGCGGCA
>NC_057800.1:360451558-360542894 GCF_018294505.1 Triticum aestivum | reverse complement strand
CAGGGGGCGGTAGCAAGATCGGGGGAGGTTGGGCATCGGGTGGAAGTGGTGGAAGAGTGGGTGTGTCTTTTTTTCTCTTGCACAGGTTCGGGGAGTTCGGGAACAAGTGCATCGGGCCCTATATAGGGTTGATCGTGATGCGAATAACTATTCTGATCCTGGGATCAGAATAGTGCTACTCTCTCTCTCTCTCTATATATATATATATATATATAGATATATATTATTTCCTGGATCGCACTGTTTTATGTGTGCAGGTAATCGATTTTGACTGCGTTAGGTGGTCACTACTCCAGAGTGCCAAACTCCTTGCTCAGACACCTCGGTCCTGGGGGCTGGGACCTCGGCCATGCCGAGGACTGCGAACCTTGTCGGATCTGTCATAGATTAATGGGCGTCTTCGTCCCGCCACAAACCCGAATCGTGTCATCAACACCGAGCACATTAACAAGCTAAGTTGCTTTCATGCTCAAAAACTTTCACTTTTAAATTTTGTTCGGTTCGACCAAGCATTATACTTTTCGGCACAAAGTTGTTTGTGACAAAGTTCCTTGTCAAAACTTTGTTTATGACACGCATGTTCAAATACCCCATTTATTTGGGGGCTCCCTTGATGGAGCTTTTCCTCTTGCATATGATTATACTTGTACGGCTTCGTTCCTTGTTCGTGTATTATGCCACAATATGCACCATATTGACCTAAGAGATTTGCAAGCTGGGTTGCCTGGCTCCTGTGCTTACTCCTACCTTCCCGATTGTTCTACTAGGGAGTAAAGGGAGCACCTCTGTGATTGTCATGACCGGGTCATCCGAGCTCTGACCTCAGACTGGGTGAAGCCGAAAGCTAGCGCTCTTATTGTTTTCAATCATGGTTGGCACACAACGGAACTCATGAGTACAAAAAATCTATTGCACAAGTCTCATAGTAATAATGAGCACCGAAGAAAGGTATCGGTGGGGGTACTATTTTCTTCAAAGATGCTTCTTACACTTTGTCAGTAATATAGCATAAGTTCCCTGAGCGCGCTTTGTCTGTTACAGCCTTATGGCCTGATTGCCTAGTCATCGGAAACACCGTCGATACTCTCGACAGGTGGAGTACATGACACTTTTCGGCCCATGGCCGAAGAGGGACAAGCCGACGGTCGGTTAAGACGCGTTTAAAGTTTGGGTGAACACAGATATGATATAAGTACATCGGTACATACAATCATTATACATAAAATTCTTTTACCCAAGTCACTTGGGGGCTCTTAAAATTTATATGAGATGTTTTATAGTAAATGTGTTTTCTTCTTGGTCGTTGAAAAGTCTTTTTCTACTGCTCCTTTTTCGACTCGAGTTTATGGTCAATAGCCGGATAGCCTGTCTTCTCTCTGAAAGCCGCTTGAGTTTCGTTTGCTAAGCTGGCCTCGGAGAAGTACTCCGCCTTTGGGATAAGGAGCTTGAAGCCGTAGGCTGACCCGCGTGAAGTCTTGAGATCGGATGTGTCATGTTCAAGCACGACAGAAGCACAATTTTTCTTTCCTATTTTCGGATTGGCACCGGACACTTGATCTTGTTCGGATGTCAAGTTTTTACTGACGTTTTTTGGTTTTCCAAGCTTATGGCACTGTCAAACTATTTGTGTGTTTTCAGCACAAGTCTCGTAGTGAAACGTCGGACACCTTTAGAGATTTGGCAAAAAGCATTCTCAGATATTGCTATATATGCATCGGTTTCAAATTGGGTCTTCAGTCAATAGTTGGGTTGCCCAGCTCCTGCGCTTCCCTCCTACGTTCCACTTTGTTCGGCTTGGTGTGCAAAGGGAGAACCACTGGGATTGTGCTTCCAGCTCACATGGTTAAGCACCTCAGTGGAGAAAGCCTAAAAATGACGGTCACAATAAGCGTAAACTGGTGAGCAATCCAATGACTGTGTTAAATGACGGGCCATTCATAACATTGGCCGAAGTGTTTACGGCTTGACCTCGACTGTCGCCAAACACTACCGGGGGCTAGTAACTGGCCTCCCAAACTAAATCCTCAATATTTTGCTCTTACATTAGAGCTGAGGTTTCATGATCATGCTTAGCATAACAACCCAAAGAAAGGAACCGATAGCGGGACTATTTTCTTTGGAAGACATTTCTTATGTTAAACAGTAATATAACATATCTCTCTGTGTACCTTTGTTTATAAAACCATATGGCCAGATTTCCTTGTTTGTCGTAAATCTTTATCCTCATAAAGGCTTTATAAAGTAAGACAAACACTCCTCGGCTACTAGCCGAGGAGGTGGAAGCCGATGGTCGGCAACAAAGTTTTGTACAATGCGGATCCAAGCATTAATGACGTAAAGTACATGGATACATACAGTCATTACACATAATTTGTGATTTTACTATGGATATCAATCCTTAATTCGGCCACCCGTTCCCGCATTAAGGCTCAGGGGCTACTGGGCTTCGGGCTTATTATTTACAAATATTAAAGGGGCACATCGATCCCCTGATCTGGTGTTGCCACCCGACCAGTGTCTCGGGGGCTACTGCATTGCATGTACAATGCAGAAAATTTTAAGTGCAATACAGTTTCCGAGGAGATTTTGATCCTCAGGTTGGTCAGCCGCACCCAACCCGAGTCTCGAGGACTGAGCACGCCGCTTTTTGTGTCCCGAAGTATTCTGCCGAGCTAGGACCTGAACCTCAGGCTGATTTTGCAAATCAACCTGAGTCTCAGCGGCTACTGGGATCAGCAGTCTTACGTCGTCCTTCAGGTACATCTCGGGTTTTAGACCGATACACACCTTGAGGGCTTCTGGCTATATATCTCGGCAGAGAATAAATTGCACCAATAAAAAAATATTGACAAAAAATTGACCCACAGTTGGGGCGGTGCACCACCTCGGAAGTAGTTCGGCTAAAAGCTCAGGCGCGAGTGGTTGGCTCCATAGAGGGAATTTCCGGCATTAAGCTCGACTAAACTCCTTTGACTATTTTGAACCAAGGTGATATGACACCTCGGATATAGTCCGGCGTTGGAGTTTGGACATAGTCTGGCATTGGAGCTCAGATACATTCCGGCGCTGGAGCTCGGAAAGCGGTCCGGCGTTGGTGCGCGGCTGCAAAAGATACCTCGAATGCAGTCCGGCGTTGGAGCTCGGACGCAAGAGGACGCTGCCGCCCGGTAACAACTTCAAACCCGAGGTGTGGCATAAAATAACAAGGCATTGATAAAGCCGAAGACTTAAAGGGCTCCTCGGATACCCGACGTGTGAGATCTTCAGATTTAGCTCGGCAATCCTCAAGATAGAAGATGGGAAGATTTGTTGAACTAGTTTTCAAGACCGACGACCGAAGACAAAGAACAGTTCGGAAGAACTGAGGAGCGTCCCCAACTTGAAGACCGGTTCAGGGGCTACTGACGGTGTCCTAGACTAGGGGTACTCACCACGTCGTCTCCCAGTCAGTTAGATTGGGCCGAGGACCCCCATGGTCGTATACTCACAGGCCAGTTTGGACAGTTGCCGCATACAAGGAAGATTCCACAAGACTTGGTGGTCAAGACAAGGGCTCCTCCCCCACCAGCGTATTCGGCTAGGACTCTTGTTATCCTAGGCCTTTGGTGCACTATATAAACCAGGGTCAGGCTAGTCGATAGATATAAAAACAATCATAATCATAGGCTAGCTTTTAGGGTTTAGCCTCTACGATCTCGTGGTAGATCAACTCTTGTAATACTCATATCATCAAGATCAATCAAGCAGGAAGTAGGGTATTACCTCCATCGAGAGGGCCCGAACCTGGGTAAACATCGTGTCCCCCGCCTCCTGTTACCATCCGCCTTAGACGCACAGTTCGGGACCCCCTACCCGAGATCCGCCCGTTTTGACACCGACAACGTCCTCTCGGTCCGCCGAGGAAGGATCTGGGTACCGAGAAGGAGAATGAGGCGGAGCCAAGATCAAAATTTGGAAGAAGAAAAACCAGCGGGAACGAGAGGCAAAAAACTCACCCATGCCAAGCTGGGACGAAGTGGCCCTCTCCCCACCAACATTTGGTTCCGGGACGAAGCCGCCGGCGCCCGGGTTCACCTCCTCCTCCTCCGTGCGCATGGGCTCGGTGCTTGGCGCCCTTGCCAGGGACGCCCCTCGGGCGGCATGGTCGATGGGGGCGGCGTGTTGAGGGTGCCCTCAGTGGCTCCTCCTGCTGCCGTTCTCCTCCTGCAACCACATCAAGGTCAGCACCAAGAAATCGTGCCCCAGCACACGTGGATGGGGAGCAAGTCATGAACGCACGCTGGGGGCTGTGCCGGGGGCTGCTCTCCACCACCACCAGCGGCGTACTCGAGGTGCCCGCCGGGGGCTGGCCGTCCGCCGAGGCCTTGGCCCTCTTCGCCACCCTCTGGGCCAGCATCTCCCTAGGCCTGCAAAGATGAAGACAAATCAAGGAAACTGGCACAGTCCGACGGGACGGAGATGACAAAACACGAGACACTTACTCATCCTCCGCCTCTTCTTCCGCGGCCTTCCTCTTCCTCCTCGGGCTAAGATACCCGAGGTCGAAGAAGACCTCCGTGTCATCACCTGCGGGAGGAGGAGAAGCAGGTGGAGTTGCGGGACACTTGGATGGAGAAGGGGCAGCTGCTCTCTTCTTCACCACCGCAACATTCACCGCCTTCCCCGCCACCGCAGCCCTCGTCTAACGCATGGACACCTCCAAAGGTTGTTGTAGTTGTGCAGTCCTGCCAGGGCGGACCGGCTCTCCAAAGACGGTCCGCCGTAGGACATGCCCTCTCCCCGTGGCCAGGGGCTTGACAGCTTCAGCCTCCTCCTCGGACGACTCATCGACGTCATCTTCGATGAGAGGGGCCCCGGTGCCGACGCTGCTGGTCTCCCCAGCGGATTCCGCCCAGTGGGCGAGCTCCTTCTCCTCTGCAGCCAGTGCGGCCTCGTCCTCCACGCCGCCAGCACTGTCGGCCTCCTTAGCGAGCTCCACCTCCGCCGCCCTGGCGGCGATGTAGTCCAGCTCCACTTGGGTTGTGTCCTGGATGAGTTGCGGCTCCTTGCGGACGTACTTCTCCACCAAGGCGTCGAAGAACTCCTGCTCCTGATCCTCCCCCGGCTCGGCCCAATTCGAGTGAAGGCCGTGCGTATTGAAGTCCGACATCATGGCGATGATGTCAGTCTGGCGAGAGTTGTTGCTCAGCGGGACCACCCTCGCTGGCAACCCGAACAAGGGCCCCTTGGCGACCTTGCCGGCCTTCGCGGCCTTGCTGGCCCTCTCGGCCCTGCCGTCGCGAGTCACATCAAGCTGAAATAGCCGCTGGCAGAAATGGGCATGCCCCGTCACCGTGAAGTTGTGGTTCAGGCCGGGGCGAAGTCTCATGATATCAGCCGCATTGCTAAAAAGCCAGGCCGGCCTCCCCTTGTTGTGCAGTGGAGCGATTCGGCGGCGAATGAAATCTGCCCCAATCATCTCCAGGGTGAGCCCGACAGTGGTGAAGCGGTGGATCCTGGTGGTGGCGACCATGAGCCTCCCGTACTAGGCATCGACGTTGCCCCAGTCATCTCTGCGAACTGGCGGCGTCTGGCGAACATGGCAAAATTCCTGTGGGTCCTCCTCCTCAATACAGCACCACCTGCTCCGCCACTCCTCCTACCTCTCCTTCTGAGCACCCTCCGGATATGTCCCCTTCTCAAGGGACCTTGGGATCCAAATGACACAACCGGATATGGCGCCTCCCTTCTGGATCCAAGGATAAAAGTAGTGGTGGAAGAGTGCCGTGCTGGGAAGCACTCCGACGAAGCCCTCACAGAGATGGGCAAAAAGAGCCATGCACGCCACGGCATTTGGAGTGAAATCCAGAAGGTGGAAGCCATAGGTGTGCACAACATCGTCGAAGAAATCAGGGAAAGGGGGGCAGAGGCCGCAGGAAAAGTAGTCGACGAAGAATGGGTACCGATTCGGGGCGGCCTTGGCCCAATCGGCGGGGATGATGCGCGTGGCCGGAAGCCCTGTCAACTCTCCCCCCGTCTTGCACCCCCAAAGGGGCTTGAAGTTGTCCCGGAGGTAGACCGCGTTGACTATCGGGGGAAAGTAGGCGAGCTGCGTCCTCCGCACCGCCGACTCGCTCTCCGGCGGCTCCGTTCCCCTGGCATCCTTGGCCACTCCTTTGCCTTTTCTGGTTTTGGGTGCCATGGCGGCTGCGATAGGTGGAGGAGAAAGGGCAGAGAAAACGCGGCGGCGGTGATCCAGAGCAAGGGCTTGAGGAAGAAGAAGGGGACGACGGTTCCGAGATTTGAGAAGGCACATGGGGTAAATGAGCAGCGCGCCCGCAGTTACTCCTTTTTACGAGGAAGGCGCGAGCCGCCTCTTTACCACGGTGTGACGCATGTGTGCAGAAACTGCCCCATGCATGACCCCCCACCCCCCACGTCGCGCGTTCAACACGGGTCGTGGGGAAGCGCAGCGGACGGAGAAGTTACTGCAATTAAAATCAGCCCCACCTGCCTGCGCACCATTCTGGGCCTAGCACAACAATGCGTCGCACTTATGTGTGGCCCAGGCCCGGGGGCTCCTGCGGTGTACAAAAGTAGGGGCTCAGCTTCTGCACCCCTTTACTTGTGCATGGGCAGTCAGGGTCGCGCCCACAGCCACACTAAGCAGGGCAAAGGAGGGAAGTCAAAGCACAAGACGACCAAAGCAATGCCAAGACCAGAGGCGCAAAGAGAGCAAGAGGGTGAGGTGGACTCCCCCGGCAAGACCCTTGCTGGGGTGGCTTCCGCAGCCTCGGCAAGATCCTTGCCGAGGCAACTTGCCTGACGCCTGCAGAGCACGCCACCCTTGAGCCCAAGGGGTTACAACACCATCAACCATATTGGAACCAAGGCTCGGGAGGCACCTCCATGGTGGCATGCAGATCTTTGGAGAGATCATAGATACGCAAGATCAGATGAGAGCCAGAAGACGACGATCCTTGGCGAGATCCTTGCCAAAGAAATCCACGAGACCCCCGGCAAGATCCTTGCCGGGGACGAATGCGGTGCCGCAACGAGACCCTTGTCAGGCCGTCAGCCAGACCCTTGCCGAGGATGCCTGCGGGGCCACAACCAGGCCCGCGTTTGCCAAGACTCCACCGCTGCTTCCATACAACTGCTAGCTCGACCAGCTGGGCAAGCATCTGCGTGGCAACGCGCGGCCTCTACACCAACCCAGCAAGTACCTGTGTGGTGGCATGCAGATCTTCGTGAAGGCTCCACCACCGTGCTAGCCCAGCAGCCAGCCAACATGGCGCTACAACACCTCATCAGCTTGGACGCGCGTCGGAGCCAGGCGAGGCGATGACAGCTGGGACGAGCTTCTTTGTCGTCCACCATAAAGCAAGAGGGGCACGTCGGCAGCGCATTAAATGCGTTTGTCAGACGATTGAGGGAGTCCTGGATTATGGGGTCCTCGGATAGCCGGACTATATACTTTGGCCGGACGGTTGGACTATGAAGATACAAGATTGAAGACTTCGTCCCGTGTCCGGGTGGGACTCTCCTTTGCGTGGAAGGCAAGCTTGGCAATTCGGATATGTAGATCTCCTCCCTTGTAGCCGACTCTGTCTAACCCTAGCCCCCTCCGGCGTCTATATAAACAGGAGGGTTTAGTCCGTAGGACAACAACAATCATAATCATAGGCTAGCTTCTAGGGTTTAGCCTCTACGATCTCGTGGTAGATGAACTCTTGTAATACTCATATCATCAAGATCAATCAAGCAGGAAGTAGGGTATTACCTCCATCGTGCGGGCCCGAACCTGGGTAAACATTGTGTCCCCCGCCTCCTGTTAGCATCAGCCTTAGGCGCATAGTTCGGGACCCCCTACCTGAGATCTGCCGGTTTTGACACCGATATTGGTGCTTTCACTGAGAGTTCCACTGTGCCGTCATGGCAAAGGCTTGATGGCTCCTTCAATCGTCAGCAACAATGCGATCCAGGGTGAGGTTTTTCTCCCCGGACTGATCTTCGTATTCGGTGGCTTCATACTGCGGGCCCACTCACTTGGCCATCTAGAGCAGGTCGAGAGCTACACCCCTGGACATCAGGTTAGGTTTGGAAGCTTGAACTATACTGCCGACATCCGCGAAGACTTGATCTTCGACAGATTCGAGCCAAGGTCAGGTGCACCGCACAGTCACAACGAGCATGACTTAGCTCTGCCGTCGGACGGTGTTTGGGAGATGACACATGTGCCTACTCCGGCTCTCAATGCGGAGCAGATCGTGTCGTCCGAGGATGGGTGGTTGGACCCCGCCACGGAAGCCACACACTCAGCGGTGATAGAGCCAAATACTGACTTCACCTCCTATGAGACCTGTGTTACCGGACCCTTGGATTCGTCCCCGGCCACAGGCTCCGAACCGCCTGCGTCCGTGCCTATCCAATATGATTGGGCACCGATCACGGAGTTTACCTCTGCAGATATTTTTCAGCACTCGCCCTTGGGCGATATGCTAGATTCCTTGAGGTCTCTCTCCTTATCAGGAGATCCTCGGCCGAACTATGTCCGGCTCGAGTGGGAAGCGGACGACGAAGGAATTCGTTCCCCACCCGCCACCCACTTAATAGCCACTGTCGACGACTTAACCGAAAACATCGACAGTATGGACGATGATGCAGGAGAGAAACAGGAACCACCGCCCACAGGGTGCTGGATAGCCACTTCACAAAACAATATATACATGGTGGATACACCCACAGAAAACAACAACGAGGAACGGGAGGATGCAGCGAAGGATAGTCCCCTCGAGAAGCAACCAAAGAGACGACATAGGCGCCGCTCCAAATCCCGCCTCGGCAAAACAACGATAACAGCGTAAGAAAGAATAATACCCCGGTCGACTCCAAAGGAAACAGCAACCACACGGACCCAGCGATGGAGCAGGATGAGCCAGCGGACGGCGAACATAGTACAGAGCCACTGTCCGATCACGGCAACGCCGAGGGTAAAGCTCATCAACCTATCTCCGGAGAGGAGAACAGTCCGGACGACGATGCACACATCATCCCGGAAAAGCACTTGGAAAAAGAGAACCTCCATAGAAGGCTTATCGCCACCGCGAGGAGCCTGAAGAAATAGAAGCAAAGGCTTAAAGCTGCGCAGAATATGCTCAACAGCAGATGGAACAAAGTGCTTGACACTGAAGAAAAGTATGGCGGCAGTCGCCACACAAACAGCTATCCAAAGCGCAAGCTGCTGTCCTGAATTCGACGACGAGGCTTTGGAGCCCATTCAGCCGAAAAATAAAACGGCCGATTGATACGTCTCCGTCGTATCTACTTTTCCAAACACTTTTGCCCTTGTTTTGGACTCTAACTTGTATGATTTGAATGGAACTAACCCGGACTGACGCTGTTTTCAGCAAAATTGCCATGACGTTGTTTTATGTGCAGAAAACAAAAGTTCTCGGAATGACCTGAAACTCCACGGAATATCTTACAATAAATAATAAAAAATCCTCGCCAAAGATGAAGACCATGGGGCCCACACCCTTACCACGAGGGTGGGCCCCCCCTAGAGTGCGCCCCCTACCTCGTGGCCCCACTGGAGACCCCCCGACTACAACTCCAACACTATATAACTGCTTTCAGGGAGAAAAAAATAGGAGAGAAGAAATCACCGCATTTTACGATACGGAGCAACCGCCAAGCCCTAAAAACCTCTCGGGAGGGCTGATCTGGAGTCCGTTCGGGGCTCCGGAGAGGGGGATTCGTCGCCGTTGTCATCATCAACCATCCTCCATCACCAATTTCATGATGCTCACCGCCGTGCATGAGTAATTCCATCGTAGGCTTGCTGGACGGTGATGGGTTGGATGAGAATTATCATGTAATCGAGTTAGTTTTGTTAGGGTTTCATCCCTAGTATCCACTATGTTCTGAGATTGATGTTGCTATGAGTTTGCTATGCTTAATGCTTGTCACTAGGGCCCGAGTGCCATGATTTCAGATCTGAACCTATTATGTTTTCATCAATATATGCGTGTTCTTGATCCTATCATGCAAGTCTATAGTCACCTATTATGTGTTATGATCCGTTAACCCCGAAGTGACAATAATCGGGATACTTTTAAGAAAAATGAAATACTTGATATCTTTTACAATGGACTAACCGATGCTTCCAGAGATTACCTGGATAGTTGTGTTGGTTCTCTTTTCAGGGAAAGAACACCGGATGAAGCTGAAATCTTATTGAATAATATGTTGACAAATGAAAATAATTGAGCACCTCCTTAGCCAGCTCCTACTCCAATTAATGATCCTATTCCTAAACCAACTCCGAAGAAGAGAGGTGTTCTATTTCTTAGTCCCGAAGATATGCAAGAGGCAAAGAAATCTATGAAAGAAAAAGGTATTAAAGCTGAAGATGTTAAGAATTTACCTCCTATTAAAGAAATACATGGTCTTAATTTACCGCCTATTGAAGAAACATATGATCTTAATCCTTTATTTATTGAAGAACCTCCAGACCTCGATAACCTGACACGGGTAGTAAAGGTAAATTCTCTCTACAGATATGATAAAGCTGAAATCCCTCCTACTAAAATTGCTAGTCAATGCTTGGATGAGTTTGATAATTTTATGTTTAAGCAAGAAGACTTCAATGCTTATTTTGGTAGACAATTAAAACAGGATGCTGATATGATTAAATACTTGGGTGACTATATGGCTAATATTAGAGGTGAACTTAAACTTGTTAGCAAACATGCTTCTATGGTTACCACTCAAGTAGAACAAGTACTTAAAGCTCAAAAGGAATTGCTCAATGAGATGAATAGTTAGAAAAATGATTATGCTGTTAAAGTGGCTACTAGAACTGGTAGAATGTCTCGGGAACCTTTGTATCCTGAAGGCCACCCTAAGAGAATTGAGCAAGATTCTCAGACAAATAAAATTGATGCACCTAGTTCTTCTAAAAAGAAGAAAAAGAAAAATGATAGAACTGTGCAAACTTCTAGTGAACCTATTGCCGAACCACCTGATAATCCAAATGATATCTCTATGTCTGATGCTGAAACACAATCTGGCAATGAACATGAACCTAATGAAAATGTTAATGATGATGTTCATAATGATGCTCAACCTAGTAATGATAATGATGTAGAAATTGAACCTGTTGTTGATCTTGATAACCCACAATCAAAGAATCAACATTATGATAAGAAATATTTTGTTGCTAGGAAACATGGTAAAGAAAGAGAGCCCTGGGTTCAGAAACCCATGCCCTTTCCTCCTAAACCATCCAAGAAAAAGGATGATGAGTATTTTGAGCGCTTTGCTGAAATGATTAGACCTATTCTTTTACGTATGCGATTAACTGATATGCTCAAAACCAATCCTTATGCTAAGTACATGAAAGATATTGTTACAAATAAAAGAAAGATACCAGAAGCTGAAATTTCCACCATTCTTGCTAATTATACTTTTAAGGTGGAATAACAAAGAAACTTGGAGATCCAGGAGTACCTACTATACCATGCTCCATTAAAATAAACTATGTTAAAACTACTTTATGTGATCTTGGAGCCGGTGTTAGTGTTATGCCTCTCTCTTTATATCGTAGACTTGATTTGAATAAGTTGAAACCTACTGAAATATCTTTGCAAATGGCTGATAAATCAACTGCTATACCTGTCGATATTTGTGAGGATGTGCCTGCTGTGGTTGCAAACGTTACTATTTTAACGGACTTTGTTATTCTTGATATTCCCGAGGACGATAGTATGTCTATTATTCTTGGAAGACCTTTTCTTAATACTGCAGGGGCTGTTATTGATTGCAACAAAGGCAATGTCACTTTTCATGTTAATGGTAATGAGCATACGGTACACTTTCCGAGGAAACGACCTCAAGTTCATACTATCAATTCTATCAGAAAAATTCTATCGATTATATTTGGAGGTTTTGAATTTCCTCATTCTACTGTCAAGAAGAAATATGATATACTTATTATTGGGGATGTGCATATCCCCATTGAGGTAACCTAGTGTTATTCGAAATTTCTCCAGTTTCATGTTAATCGGAATGAGTTTGTTAACAAGACTTGATCAACCTTGTTAGTGGATTCCTTTTGACGAGCATGAGATGGATGAAACTAGAAGCACAACCTTCTGTACCCTCTCTATACTTTCTGTTATTCAGATGAAATAAAGTAAAAATAAATAATTTTCTGTCTATTATTTGATTATCCGTGCAATATAAAAATACCTCGAAAATAAAAGTTCTCCAAATGCCCTGAAAATTAAATATGATTTTTTCTATAATATTTGAGGATTTATGGAACAAAGAACACACCGTGGGGCCAACACCTTGCCACGAGGGTGGAGGGCGCGCCCCCTGCCTCGTTGGCCCACGGTGGCCCTCCTCCACTTATGCCTGCACCCATCCTCTTCTTCTTCCTCCCACAAACACGAAAAACCAACTCAAGAACGAGTTCCAGCCCTCTTTGCTGCCATTTTTGATCTCCTTGCTCAAAGCACCTCTCACAAAACTGCTTGGGGAGATTGTTCCTTGGTATGTGACTCCTCCATTGGTCCAATTAGTTTTTGTTCTACTACTTTATTCATTGCAAATTTTTACTGCTTAGGTGACCCTGTTATTGAGCTTGCATGTCAAATTTATATGGTCAAAAGTAGTTTTGATGCATGATATAGGCTCTAGACACTTGTAGGAGTAGTTGCTATCAATATTATTGAGTTTGGTTACTTTTATTTTGAAGTTACTAAGAATTTTCAGAATTTTTCAGAGAAAGAAATATGCTTAGGAAAATGTTCCAAGGTGGTTCTTCAAGGAAGCAAGGACCCAAGCTTGCAATGCGTGATGTTGGCGAAGAGCCACCAAGAGATGCTCCAGTGCATCCTTGTGAGTGGCCTTCTGAAAATTTTATGGATCGTGCAGAAATTAAAGAAGAATTTAACGCATATGTGTGTAATGCCGATCTTGAGGACTTTGAGGCAGATAAATCCCCCCAGTATCATGATCTCACAAGCTCTTTTGTGAGGAGGTTTGAGTATTCATCTTCGCGTAATTCTCCTTCAGTCATGTTTGATCTTTATGACAAACCTTATACCATGGACTTAGAGGATTTCACTTTTGCTTGCAAACTTCCACAATGGGGTAGTGTTAGGGATCCCCCTAAATCTGAATTTAGAAACTTTCTTGCTTGTATAACTGTAGGGGAATCTAGAGATATAACACAAGATACCATAAGGAGCATTCACTTTCCTGCTATACATTATTTTGCTCTCTTCGTAGGTAGGTGCATAAATGCTAAGGATAAAGCATGTCACATGTGTGTCCCTGACCTTAGCATTCTCAGGAGTGCTGTGTCAGGAGACCAATTTTATCATATGGGAGCCATTGTAGCTCGTAGGTTGCATCATAATAGATATAATGGAGATTTCTTTGGAGGAATTTATGCAACCCGCTTAGCTAAATTTCTTGAGATAGACGTTCGTGAAGGAGACATGGAGTTGCCTCCTGCTTATTTAGATTTTGATTCTATGGTTTCTCACCATTTTGTCGAGAGGAACGTATCGCCTCTCCAGTACCGACTAATCTTTGACAGACACCGTGTTATCCATATTACTCTCCCTGCTCCTGCTTTCTTTGATTATCAGGCAAGAGGAGGATATACTATTACTAGAGAAGAGGCAGATGAGTACGAGAGGAGAGCGGAGGCCGCTCGTCGCCATACTGCAGCTCTAGAGGCGATAACCGCTGCATCACAGTACGACCCCAACAACTATTACTATGGATATCAGCCAGGCCAGCCATGGCCATAGACCAACTTAGGCAAAAAGCCTAAGCTTGGGGGAGTACGTATTTCTCACCGACATTACATTTATGTTCACACACACTCATTGCTAGATGTCGGTGCTCATACTTTTTCATTGTATCATCCATGCTAGTTTATTTCCTTTTATGCTTTCTTCTTGTGTGTTTAATAAACCTTAAGAAAAACAAAAAAAATAGTTGTAGCTTTTAATTAATTTACTTTCCATGCTTATAGTAGTAATTAAAAAGAAAACCCAAAAATATTTCCCGTTCTTCTTTTGCTTGTTGGGAGCTTTCCCGTGTAAATAGTTTTATTTCTTTTCTTTTCTTTAGGGGTCAGTAGGAGAAGACCATGATTAAATTGTTGAAGTGGCTCTTATATGCTTTATTGTTGATTTAACCAAGAGCCCATATTGCTTTGTCTTCTCCTGTTTATTGAATGCTCGCAGATTCCAGCTTAGTCCAATGCACATGCACTCTCATTATTATTCACATCGTTCGGTTGTGCAAGTGAAAGGCGATTATGATGATATACGATGGACTGACTGAGATGAGAAAAGTTGGTACGAACTCGACCTCTTTTGTTTTTGTAAATATGATGAGTTCATCGTTATTGATTCAGCTTGTTATAAATAAACATGTTTGCAATGACAATTAGAGATCATAGTTGCTTGTGCCATGCTTGATTGGCTAGGAGTTATAATGGTTTACCTTGCATGCCAACATGCAATTAAAATGGTTATGATGTGGTATGATAGGGTGGTATCTTCCTCTGAATGATTTAAGTGACTTGACTTGGCACATGTTCACGCATGAAGTTGAAACAAATCAACATAGCCTTCACGATATTTATGTTCATGGTGGATTATATCCTACTCATGCTTGCGTCCAATGTTTATTAATTTTAATGCATGTACATGGCTGTTGTCGCTCTCTAGTTGGTCGCTTCCCAGTATTTTGCTAGCCTTCACCTGTACTAAGCGGGAATACTGCTTGTGCATCCAAATTCCTTAAACCCCAAAGTTATTCCACATGTGTCCATTATACCTTCCTATATGCGGTATCTACTTGCCGTTCCAAGTAAATTTGTATGTGCCAAACTCTAAACCTTCAAATAATCATCTTGTTTTGTATGCTCGAATAGCTCATGTATCAACTAGGGCTGTCTGTATCTTCCATGTTAGGTGGGTTATTCTCAAGAGGAGTGGACTCTGCTCCTCACTCACGAGATAAATGGCTGGTCATCGGGATGCCCAGTCCCATGCTTTATGCAAACTAAATCAAAATAATTGCAAAAAAAAACTCTCCTTGGGACCTGATGTATGTTGGAGGCACTCGTTGTTTCGAGCAAGCCATGGATTGATGTTTGTTGGTGGAGGGGGAGTATAAACTTTACCATTCTGTTTGGGAACCGCCTATAATGTGTGTAATATGGAAGATATGACCATCTCTTGGTTGTTATGTTGACAATGAAAGTATACCACTCAAAATATTATTCACCTCTATTTCAAAACCGAGCTCTGGCACCTCTACAAATCCCTGCTTCCCTCTGTGAAGGTCCTATCTATTTACTTTTATGCTGAGTCATCACCCTCTTATTAAAAGCACTAGCTGGAGAGCGCAGCTGTCATTTGCATTCATAACTGTTAATTTATATTGGGTGTGACTATGATTGGATCTATTTTACCATGAATTACAATGTCTAGTCAGTCCTTGATCATTAAAGGTGCTCTGCATTTATGTTTTGTGGTCTCAGAAAGGGCTAGCGAGATACCATCTTGTTATATCATATTATAATTGTTTTCACAAACTGTTGTCATCCGAGATTTATTATTATGGCTTGCTAGTTGATTATGCTATTGATATGGTTAATCATGAGACCTGAGAATTATTGCAAATGTGGTTAGTTATAATCTTTGCTGAAAACTTGAATGCTAGCTTGACATATTTACAACAATAAGAGCAAACAGAGTTTGTAAAAGTTTTTCTTTATTTCTTTCAATTTGTCAACTGAATTGCTTGAGGACAAGCAAGGGTTTAAGCTTGGGGGAGTTGATACGTCTCCTTCGTATCTACTTTTCCAAACACTTTTGCCCTTGTTTTGGACTCTAACTTGTATGATTTGAATGGAACTAACCCGGATTGACGCTATTTTCAGCAGAATTGCCATGATGTTGTTTTATGTGCAGAAAACAAAAGTTCTCGGAATGGCCTGAAACTCCACGAAATATCTTACAATAAATAATAAAAAATCCTCACCAAAGATGAAGACCAGGGGGCCCACACCCTTGCCACGAGGGTGGGGGCGCCCCCCCCTAGGGAGCGCCCCCCTACCTCGTGGGCCCCCTGGAGACCCCCCGAATCCAACTCCAACTCTATATAACTGCTTTCGGGGAGAAAAAATAGGAGAGAAGAATCATTGCATTTTACGATACGAAGCCGCCGCCAAGCCCTAAAACCTCTCGGGAGGGCTGATCTAGAGTCCGTTCGGGGCTCCGGAGAGGGGGATTCGTCGCCGTCGTCATCATCAACCATCCTCCATCACTAATTTCATGATGCTCACCGCCGTGCGTGAGTAATTCCATCATAGGCTTGCTAGATGGTGATGGGTTGGATGAGAATTATCATGTAATCGAGTTAGTTTTGTTAGGGTTTGATCCGTAGTATCCACTATGCTATGAGATTGATGTTGCTATGACTTTGCTATGCTTAATGCTTGTCACTAGGGCCCGAGTGCCATGATTTCAGATCTGAACCTATTATGTTTTCATCAATATATGCGTGTTCTTGATCCTATCTTGCAAGTCTATAGTCACCTATTATGTGTTATGATCCGTTAACCCCGAAGTGACAATAATCGGGATACTTACCGGTGATGACCGTAGTTTGAGGAGTTCATGTATTCACTATGTGCTAATGCTTTGTTCTGGTTCTCTATTAAAAGGAGGCCTTAATATCCCTTAGTTTCCATTAGGACCCCACTGCCACGGGAGGGTAGGACAAAAGATGTCATGCAAGTTCTTTTCCATAAGCACGTATGACTATATTCGGAATACACGCCTACATTACATTGACGAATTGGAGCTAGTTCGGTGTCACTCTATGTTATGACTATTACATGATGAACCGCATCTGGCATAATTATCCATCATTGATCCGATGCCTACGTGCTTTCCATATACTGGTTTACGCTTATTTTACTTTCCCGTTGCCATTGTCACAATCACTACAAAATACCAAAAATATTACTTTGCTTTCATTACTCTTTTGTTACTGTTACCATCACTATCATATTACTTTGCTACTAAACACTTTGCTGCAAATACTAAGTTTCCAGGTGTGGTTGAATTGACAACTCAGCTGCTAATCCTTGAGAATATTCTTTGGCTCCCCTTGTGTCGAATCGATGAATTTGGGTTGAATACTCAACCCTCGAAACTTGTTGCGATCCCCTATACTTGTGGGTTATCACCGATCAGCCGGATTGACCACCCCGTGGCCGCGACAGGGTGACTAACGATGTCGCACACAAGTCAGCACATGATTTACGTGAAGACCCGCACAAAAAAGCCGGTATGACCAGGTCCATGTACGGATCTAGGAAGCGCGCTCCGGCACAGAATCATGGCTGCCCAAATGACAATACCGACCGAATAACATCTCAGAATCAAAACCAAACGCTACAACCGTCCGAAGAATACCATGACACACCAAAATACAGGGGTGCCGCGCACCCCCTATGCTTCACCGATGAGGTGCTGGACCACGAATTTCCAGAGGGATCCAAACCCGTGAACATAGAGGCATACGAAGGAACGATAGACCCCGCGGTCTGGATTGAGGACTTTATCCTTCACATCCACATGGCTCGTGGAGATGATCTCCACGCCATAAAATACCTGCCCCTCAAGTTGAAAGGACCAGCTCGGCACTGGCTGAAGAGCCTCCCCAAAAACTCAATTGGAAGCTGGGAAGAGCTTGAGGATGCTTTTAGGGCCAATTTTCAAGGGACCTATGTCCGACCTCCGGACGCAGACGATTTAAGTCACATAATTCAACAGCCCGGAGAATTAGCCCGAAAGCTTTGGAACAGATTTCTCACGAAGAAGAATCAAATCGTCGACTGCCCGGATGTCGAAGCCTTAGCGGCTTTCAAGCACAGTGTCTAGGACGAATGGCTCGCCAGACACCTCGGCCAGGAAAAACCGAGGACAATGACAGCCCTAACAAGCGTCATGACCCGCTTCTGCGTGGGCGAAGACAGTTGGCTAGCCCGTAGTGGCACCAGCAACCCGGGCACATCCGAGTTAGGGATGGCAACGGGAAACCGTGATGCAATAAAAGCAAGCATCGAAACAACGAAGACAGCCCAGACAACACAGCGGTAAACGCCAGATTCAGGGGCTCTCTAAATGGTCAACAGAAAAAGCCATTTAAAGGCAGCAGAGATGGACCGTCTAGCCTAAACAAGAATCTAGACATATTATGTTAGATTCACGGCACCTCCGACAAACGGGCAAACCACATCAACATGTTGGGGAACGCAGTAATTTCAAAAAAAATCCTATGCACACGCAAGATCATGGTGATGCATAGCAACGAGAGGGGAGAGTGTGATCTACGTACCCTTGTAGACCGACAGCGGAAGCGTTAGCACAACGCGGTTGATGTAGTCGTATGTCTTCACGGCCCAACCGATCAAGCACCGAAACTACGGCACCTCCGAGTTTTAGCACACGTTCAGCTTGATGATGATCCCCGGACTCCGATCCAGCAAAGTGTCGGGGAAGAGTTCCGTCAGCACGATGGTGTGGTGACGATCTTGATGTTCTACTGTCGCAGGGCTTCGCCTAAGCACTGCTACAATATTATCGAGGATTATGGTGGAAGGGGGCACCGCACACGGCTAAGAAAACGATCACGTGGATCAACTTGTGTGTCTAGGGTTGCCCCCTGCCCCCGTATATAAAGGAGCAAGGGGAGGAGGCCGGCCGGCCCTATAGGCGCGCCAAGGAGGAGTCCTCCTCCTAGTAGGAGTAGGACTCCTACTAGGAGGGGGAAGGAAGTGGGGAGGGAGAAGGAAAGGGGGGCACCGCCCCCCCTCTCCTAGTCCAATTCGGACCAGGGGGGAGGAGGCGCGCGACCCACCCTGGCTGCCCTTCTCTCTCTCCACTAAGGCCCATATGGCCCATTACTTCTCCTGAGGGGGTTCCGGTAACCCTCCGGTACTCCGGTTTCCTCCGAAATCACTCGGAACACTTCCGGTGTCCGAATATAGCCGTCCAATATATCAATCTTTATGTCTTGACCATTTCGAGACTCCTCGTTATGTCCGTGATCACATCCGGGACTCCGAACTAACTTGGGTACATCAAAAGTCATAAACTCATAATATAACTGTCATCGAAACCTTAAGCGTGCGGACCCTACGGGTTCGAGAACAATGTAGACATGACCGAGACATGTCTCCGGTCAATAACCAATAGCGGAACCTGGATGCTCATATTGGCTCCCACATATTCTACGAAGATCTTTATCGGTCAGACCGCATAACAACATATGTTGTTCCCTTTGTCATCGGTATGTTACTTGCCCGAGATTCGATCGTCGGTATCTCAATACCTAGTTCAATCTCGTTACCGGCAAGTCCCTTTACTCATTTCGTAATACATCATCTCGCAACTAACTCATTAGTTGCAATGCTTGCAAGGCTTATGTGATGTGCATTACCGAGAGGGCCCAGAGATACCTCTCCGACAATCGGAGTGACAAATCCTAATCTCGAAATACGCCAACCCAACATTTACCTTTGGAGACACCTGTAGAGCTCCTTTATAATCACCCAGTTACGTTGTGATGTTTGGTAGCACACAAAGTGTTCCTCCGGCAAACGGGAGTTGCATAATCTCATAGTCATAGGAACATGTATAAGTCATGAAGAAAGCAATAGCAACATACTAAATGATCGGGTGCTAAGCTAATGGAATGGGTCATGTCAATCACATCATTCTCCTA
Organism: Triticum aestivum; assembly: GCF_018294505.1. NCBI lineage: Eukaryota > Viridiplantae > Streptophyta > Magnoliopsida > Poales > Poaceae > Triticum > Triticum aestivum. Next base: position 360,523,076 of record NC_057800.1, on the reverse strand, counting down.
ATAATGTGATCCCGTTAATCAAATGACAACACATGTCTATGGTTAGGAAACATAACCATCTTTGATTAACGAGCTAGTCAAGTAGAGGCATACTAGTGACGTTTAGTTTGTCTATGTATTCACACAAGTATTATGTTTCCGGATAATACAATTCTAGCATGAATAATAAACATTTATCATGATATAAGGAAATAAAATAATAACATTATTATTGCCTCTAGGGCATATTTCCTTCAGTCTCCCACTTGCACTAGAGTCAATAATCTAGATTACACAGTAATGATTCTAACACCCATGGAGCTTTGGTGCTGATCATGTTTTGCTCGTGGAAGAGGCTTAGTCAACGGGTCTACAACATTCAGATCCGTATGTATCTTGCAAATCTCTATGTCTCCCATCTGGACTAGATCCCGGATGGAATTGAAGCGTCTCTTGATGTGCTTGGTTCTCTTGTGAAATCTGGATTCCTTTGCCAAGGCAATTGCACCAGTATTGTCACAAAAGATTTTCATTGGACCCGATGCACTAGGTATGACACCTAGATCGGATATGAACTCCTTCATCCAGACTCCTTCGTTTGCTGCTTCCGAAGCAGCTATGTACTCTGCTTCAGATGTAGATCCCGCCACAATGCTTTGTTTAGAACTGCACCAACTGACAACTCCACTGTTTAATGTAAACACGTATCCGGTTTGCAATTTAGAATCATCCGGATCAGTGTCAAAGCTTGCATCAACGTAACCATTTACGATGAGCTCTTTGTCACCTCCATATATGAGAAACATATCCTTAGTCCTTTTCAGGTATTTCAGGATGTTCTTGACCGCTGTCCAGTGATCCACTCCTGGATTACTTTGGTACCTCCCTGCTAGACTTATAGCAAGACACACATCAGGTCTGGTACACAGCATTGCATACATGCTAGAGCCTATGGCTGAAGCATAGGGAACATCTTTCATTTTCTCTCTATCTTATGCATTGGTCGGGCATTGAGTCTTACTCAATTTCACACCTTGTAACACAGGCAACAATCCTTTCTTTGCTTGATCCATTTTGAACTTCTTCAAAATTTTGTCAAGGTATGTGCTTTGTGAAAGTCCAATTAAGCGTCTTGATCTATCTCTATAGATCTTAATGCCCAATATGTAAGCAGCTTCACCGAGGCCTTTCATTGAAAAACTCTTATTCAAGTATCCCTTTATGCTATTTAGATATTCTATATCATTTCCGATTAGTAATATGTCATCTACATATAATATCAGAAATGCTACAGAGCTCCCACTCACTTTCTTGTAAATACAGGCTTCTCCAAAAGTCTGTACAAAACCAACTGCTTTGATCACACTATCAAAGCGTTTATTCCAACTCCGAGAAGCTTGCACCAGTCCATAAATGGATCGCTAGAGCTTGCATGCTTTGTTAGCTCCCTTTGGATCGACAAAACCTTCCGGTTGCATCATATACAACTCTTCTTCCAGAAATCCATTCAGGAATGCAGTTTTGGCATCCATCTGCCAAATTTCATAATTATAAAATGCGGCAATTGCTAACATGATTCGGACAGACTTAAGCATCGCTACGGGTGAGAAGGTCTCATCGTAGTCAATCCCTTGAACTTGTCGAAAACCTTTTGCGACAAGTCGAGCTTTGTAGACAGTAATATTACCATCAGCGTCAGTCTTCTTCTTGAAGATCCATTTATTCTCAATTGCTTGCCGATCATTGGGCAAGTCAACCAAAGTCCATACTTTGTTCTCATACATGGATCCCATCTCAGATTTCATGGCTTCAAGCCATTTTGCGGAATCTGGGCTCACCATCGCTTCTTCAGAGTTCGTAGGTTCATCATGATCTAGTAGCATGACTTCCAGAACAGGATTACCGTACCACTCTGGTGTGGATCTTACTCTGGTTGATCTACGAGGTTCAGTAGTATCTTGTTCTGAAGTTTCATGATCATTATCATTAGCTTCCTCACTAATTGGTGTAGGTGTCACAGAAACTGGTTTCTGTGATGTACTACTTTCCAATAAGGGAGCAGGTATAATTACCTCGTCAAGTTCCACTTTCCTCCCACTCACTTCTTTCGAGAGAAACTCCTTATCTAGAAAGTTTCCGAATTTAGCAACAAAAGTCTTGCCTTCGGATCTGTGATAGAAGGTGTATCCAATAGTTTCCTTTGGATATCCTATGAAGACACATTTCTCCGATTTGGGTTTGAGCTTATCAGGTTGAAGATTTTTCACATAAGCATCGCAGCCCCAAACTTTCAGAAACGACAACTTTGGTTTCTTGCCAAACCACAGTTCATAAGGCGTCGTCTCAACGGATTTTGATGGTGACCTATTTAACGTGAATGCGGCCGTCTCTAAAGCATATCCCCAAAACAATAGCGGTAAATCAGTAAGAGACATCATAGATTGCACCATATCTAGTAAAGTACGATTACGACATTCGGACACACCATTACGCTGTGGTGTTCTGGGTGGCGTGAGTTGCGAAACTATTCTGCTTTGTTTCAAATGTACACCAAACTCGTAACTCAAATATTTTCCTCCACGATCAGATCGTAGGAATTTTATTTTCTTGTTACGATGATTTTCAACTTCACTCTGAAATTCTTTGAACTTTTCAAACGTTTCAGACTTATGTTTCATTAAGTTGATATACCCATATCTGCTTAAGTCATCTGTGAAGGTGAGAAAATAACGATATCCGCCATGAGCCTCAACATTCATCAGACCACATACTTCTGTATGTATGATTACCAACAAATATGTTGCTCTCTCCATAGTACCGGAGAATGGTGTTTTTGTCATCTTACCCATAAGGCACGGTTCGCAAGTACCAAGTGATTCATAATCAAGTGGTTCCGAAAGTCCATCAGTATGGAGTTTCTTCATGCGCTTTACACCGATATTACCCAAACGGCAGTGCCACAAATAAGTTGCACTATCATTATCAACTCTGCATCTTTTGGCTTCAACATTATGAATATGTGTGTCACTACTATCGAGATTTAATAAGAATAGACCACTCTTTAAGGGTGCATGACCATAAAAGATATTACTCATATAAATAGAACAGCCATTATTCTCTGATTTAAATGAATAACCGTCTCGCATCAAACAAGATCCAGATATAATGTTCATGCTTAACGCTGGCACCAAATAACAATTATTTAGGTCTAATACTAATCCCGAAGGTAGATGTGGAGGTAGCGTGCCGACCGCGATCACATCAACTTTGGAACCATTTCCCACGCGCATCGTCACCTCGTCCTTAGCCAATCTTCGCTTAATCCGTAGTCCCTATTTCGAGTTGCAAATGTTAGCAACAGAACCAGTATCAAATACCCAGGTGCTACTGCGAGCATTAGTAAGGTACACATCAATAACATGTATATCACATATACCTTTGTTCACCTTGCCATCCTTCTTATCCGCCAAATACTTGGGGCAGTTCCGCTTCAAGTGACCAGTCTGCTTGCAGTAGAAGCACTTAGTTTCAGGCTTAGGTCCAGGTTTGGGTTTCTTCTCTTGAGTGGCAACTTGCTTGCTGTACTTTTTGAAGTTCCCCTTCTTCTTTCCTTTGCCCTTTTTCTTGAAACTAGTGGTCTTGTTGACCATCAACACTTGATGCTCCTTCTTGATTTCTACCTCCGCAGCTTTCAGCATTGCAAAGAGCTCGGGAATAGTCTTATTCATCCCTTGCATATTATAGTTCATCACGAAGCTCTTGTAGCTTGGTGGCAATGATTGGAGAATTCTGTCAATGACGCAATCATCTGGAAGATTAACTCCCAATTGAATCAAGTGATTATTACACTCAGACATTTTGAGTATATGCTCACTGACAGAACTGTTCTCCTCCATCTTGCAGCTATAGAACTTATTGGAGACTTCATATCTCTCAATCCGGGCATTTGCTTGAAATATTAACTTCAACTCCTGGAACATCTCATATGCTCCATGACATTCGAAACGTCGTTGAAGTCCCGATTCTAAGCCGTAAAGCATGGCACACTGAACTATCGAGTAGTCATCAGCTTTGCTCTGCCAGACGTTCATAACATCTGGTGTTGCTCCAGCAGCAGGCCTGGCACCCAGCGGTGCTTCCAGGACATAATTCTTCTGTGCAGCAATGAGGATAATCCTCAAGTTACGGACCCAGTCCATGTAATCGCTACCATCATCTTTCAACTTTGCTTTCTCAAGGAACGCATTAAAATTCAACGGAACAACAGCACGGGCCATCTATCTACAATCAAACATAAACAAGCAAGATACTATCAGGTACTAAGTTCATGATAAATTTAGGTTCAATTAATCATATTACTAAAGAACTCCCACTTAGATAGAAATCCCTCTAATCCTCACGTGAGATGGAGTAGTTTCATTGGTGAACATCACTATGTTGATCATATCTACTATATGATTCACGCTCGACCTTTCTGTCTCTGTGTTCCGAGGCCATATCTGTATATGCTTGGCTCGTCAAGTATAACCTGAGTATTCCGCGTGTGCAACTGTTTTGCACCCGCTGTATTTGAACGTAGAGCCTATCACACCCGATCATCACGTGGTGTCTCAGCACGAAGAATTTTCGCAACGGTGCATACTCAGGGAGAACACTTCTTCATAATTAGTGAGAGATCATCTTAAAATGCTACCATCAATCAAAGCAAGATAAGATGCATAAAAGATAAACATCACATGCAATCAATATAAGTGATATGATATGGCCATCATCATCTTGTGCTTGTGATCTCCATCTTCGAAGCACTGTCGTGATCACCATCGTCACCGGCGCGACACCTTGATCACCATCGTAGCATTGTTGTCGTCTCGCCAATCTTATGCTTCCACGACTATCGCTACCGCTTATTGATAAAGTAAAGCATTACAGCGCAATTGCATTGCATACAATAAAGCGACAACCATATGGCTCCTGCCAGTTGTCGATAACTTGGTTACAAAACATGATCATCTCATACAATAAAATTTAGCATCATGTCTTGACCATATCACATCACAACATGCCCTGCAAAAACAAGTTAGACGTCCTCTACTTTGTTGTTGCAAGTTTTACGTGGCTGCTACGGGTTTAAGAAAGAACCAATCTTACCTACGCATCAAAACCACAACGATAGTTTGTCAAGTTGGTGCTGTTTTAACCTTCGCAAGGACCGGGCGTAGCCACACTCGGTTCAACTAAAGTTGGAGAAACTGACACCCACTAGCCACCTTTGTGCAAAGCATGTTGGGAGAACCGGTCTAGCGTAAGCGTACGCATAATGTCGGTCCGGGCCGCTTTGTCCAACAATACCGCCGAACCAAACTATGACATGCTGGTAAGCAGTATGACTTATATCGCCCACAACTCACTTGTGTTCTACTCGTGCATATAACATCAACACATAAAACCTAGGCTCGGATGCCACTGTTGGGGAACGCAGTAATTTAAAAAAAAATCCTACGCACACGCAAGATCATGGTGATGCATAGCAACGAGAGGGTAGAGTGTGATCTACATACCCTTGTAGACCGACAGCGGAAGCGTTAGCACAACGCGGTTGATGTAGTCGTACGTCTTCACGGCCCGACCGATCAAGCACCAAAACTACGGCACCTCCGAGTTTTAGCACACATTTAGCTCGATGACGATCCCCGGACTCCGATCCAGCAAAGTGTCGGGGAAGAGTTCTGTCAGCACGACGGCGTGGTGACGATCTTGATGTTCTACCGTCGCAGGGCTTCGCCTAAGCACCGCTACAATATTATCGAGGATTATGGTGGAAGGGGGCACCGCACGCGGCTAAGAAAACGATCACGTGGATCAACTTGTGTGTCTAGGGGTGCCCCCTGCCCCCGTATATAAAGGAGCAAGGGGAGGAGGCCGGCCGGCCCTATAGGCGCGCCAAGGAGGAGTCCTCCTCCTAGTAGGAGTAGGACTCCTACTAGAGGGGGAAGGACGTGGGGAGGGAGAAGGAAAGGGGGGCGCCGCCCCCCTCTCCTAGTCCAATTCGGACCAGAGGGGAGGAGGCGCGCGGCCCACCCTGGATGTCCTTCTCTCTCTCCACTAAGGCCCATATGGCCCATTACTTCTCCCGGGGGGTTCCAGTAACGCTCCGGTACTCCGATTTTCTCCGAAATCACCCGGAACACTTCTGGTGTCCGAATATAGCCGTCCAATATATCAATCTTTATGTCTCGACCATTTCGAGACTCCTCGTTATGTCCGTGATCACATCCGAGACTCCGAACTAACTTCAGTACATCAAAACTCATAAACTCATAATATAACTGTCATCGAAACCTTAAGCGTGCGGACCCTACGGGTTCGAGAACAATGTAGACATGACTGATACATGTCTCCGGTCAATAACCAATAGCGGAACCTGGATGCTCATATTGGCTCCCACATATTCTACGAAGATATTTATCAGTTAGACCGCATAACAACATACGTTGTTCCCTTTGTCATCGGTATGTTACTTGCCCGAGATTCGATCGTCGGTATCTCAATACCTAGTTCAATCTCGTTACCGGCAAGTCTCTTGACTCGTTTCATAATACATCATCTCGCAACTAACTCATTAGTTGCAATGCTTGCAAGGCTTATGTGATGTGCATTACCGAGAGGGCCCAGACATACCTCTCCGACAATCGGAGTGACAAATCCTAATCTCGAAATAAGCCAACCCAACATTTACCTTTGGAGACACCTGTAGAGCTCCTTTATAATCACCCAGTTACCTTGTGACGTTTGGTAGCACACAAAGTGTTCCTCTGGCAAACGGGAGTTGCATAATCTCATAGTCATAGGAACATGTATAAGTCATGAAGAAAGCAATAGCAACATACTAAACGATCGGGTGCTAAGCTAATGGAATGGGTCATGTCAATCACATCATTCTCCTAATAATGTGATCCCGTTAATGAAATGACAACATGTGTCTACGGTTAGGAAACATAACCATCTTTGATTAACGAGCTAGTCAAGTAGAGGCATACTAGTGACGTTTAGTTTATCTATGTATTCACACAAGTATTTTGTTTCCGGATAATACAATTCTAGCATGAATAATAAACATTTATCATGATATAAGGAAATAAAATAATAACATTATTATTGCCTCTAGGGCATATTTCCTTCACAACAGAGAATGCTGGGTCTTCAAGCAAGCCGGTAAGCTAAACGCCGAACACAAGGGGAGGGAGACACCAAGCGAAGACGAGGATGAGCCTCGCTAGCCGAACACTGGGGGACAGAAAAAAATTCCCACCAGAGGTCAAAATAGTGAACATGATTTATGCAACTCACATACCGAAGAGGAGGCGCCAGCGAGCACCCCGAGACGTATACCCCGTGGAGCCCATCACCCCCAAGTTCAACCCTTGGTCGGCCTGCCCGATCACTTCTGATTGCAGGGACCACCCGACTAGTATCCGGCACGGAGGATCGGCTGCCTTGGTGCTAGACCCAATAATTAACGGATACCACCTCACCCGAGTCCTTATGGACGGCGGCAGTAGTCTCAATCTGATGTATCAGGACACTGTCCGCAAAATGGGGATAGACCCGACAAAGATCAGCCAAAGCAATACTACATTTAAAGGAGTAATACCAGGCCCAGAGGCCCGCTGTACGAGCTCTCTAGTACTAGAGGTTGTATTCGGTTCTTCCGACAACTTCCGAAGTGAAGAATTAACCTTCGATATCGCTCCATTCCGAAGCGGCCATCACGCACTACTCGGGAGAATGGCCTTCGCTCGTTTTAATGCAGTACCGCATTACGCCTATCTTAAGCTTAAGATGCCCGGTCCATATGGCATCATCATAGTTAGCAGAAACACAGAGCGTTCCTCACGGAGGGAGGAATATGTGGCAGCTCTAGCAGCCAACCACTGAACGGCCTCTCCAACCAGAAGAAATGATCGGTCGTCAAGACCACGGACACGGTTAGACGAGTCTGGTGCACCACTAACAGCTCAGATACACCTGAGATTGGGTCGATGGATATACCCCCATAGGTGGTGCTAGGGGCTCCCCGCATGTAAAAAGGGCTATAGTTCGGTCTGACCCTATTTAGATTGCATTTTAATGGTTCATTAAGAATAACCAATTTTTCGCACGAACAGTTTCACCTACGTTTTTCTCTTTTACAGATGATCATCGTGCTACACCCTTCTAGAATACGGCACAACGGAGACACAGGCGCAGGCGTGCAGCAGGGCCCCGCTCAAAGGCTTCTTTTTAGATTAAGACCATGTGTTAACCTTTTTTACTGTCTCTTGTTGCTTCACTCCCTCCGGATACTCAACACAACCGAAAGGGATGCTGGCGTTATTGACATTTCATCACGTCAGACTAATGCAAGTACCTGGAAATTAAGAGCTCATAATCGAGGGCGTTTCTCAGCCCAGTATATGATGCAAAGTCCGAACACCTTAGGGAGTTTTCGGCGTCGCGAGTTTGGCCTTATATGCATCAGCTCCGAATCATGTCTTTGGTCAATAGTTGGGTTTTCCCCGCTCCCGTGTTTTTCTACCTTACGTTCTGCTCTATCGGCTAAGGTGGCACCAGGAGAACTACTGTGATTGTGCCCTCGTTCATCTGGATGAGCACCTCAGTAGAGAAAGTTGAAAACTGGCTGTCATGATAAAGCGCAAGACTGGTCAAGCACTCGATGACTCAGCGGAATCTTCGCGATTCCTCCGCATTAACGAAGGACTGGTTTTCCGGTCATGTAGGTACGCGCATTGTGTTTGGATGAGCGCAGAAGTACCAGGGGCTATATAGTAGCCCCACCGCCAAACTCCTATGGCTAAGTGAAAGTGTTAAAGCTATATAGTTCTATTTCCTAGTTTGCCGTGCTATCACCTCCTTAATGGACCAAGACGTTGGGTCAAGTGTGAACACACGCTTTTCCGAACACCCCCGCATTATATGCATGGGGGCTGAAGCCGACGACTGCAAACTTTTAGGTTATATACATACATAAACGGCCACATAGGAGGCATCATAATACTTTCACGCAAAAGTATAAACACAGCCTTTATAATCCAAATAGCATTGTTTCTACAATTGGGATACATGTCACTCGAGCATGATACTCTTTGAGCACTGAGCCTCTATTACACGAGCGCCTTCTAGGACTTCTTCAAAATAGTGCTCAGCTGAGACCTAGCCTACGGCCGGATCCCGGGTCGCAATAGCGGTGGTCTCCATCTCTGCCTAGTATGTCTTAACATGGGCAAGAGCCATCCGCGCACCCTCTATGCATGCCAACCTCTTTACAGCATCGGTATGCGGCACAACACCAAGGAATCGTTGCACTAAACCAAAATAACTATTTGGCCTTGGCCCCCTCGGCCAAATATGATCCATGACAGACCTCATGGCAAGTGCGGACAATCTATGGAGCTCGGCCCACTCGGCCATTTGTTCATTCAACAACAGCGGACGCGTTGGAGAATTGAACTGCGACCAGAACAACCTCTCCACTTCATGATCTTTCTGATCTTTGAAAAACTCAGTCGCATCAGCAGCACCCATTGCCAAGTCGGAATAGGCGTCTATAGCACTCCATAATTGATCCAAAGGGGCATATTTCGGATCTCCGAACTTCGACCGCAACAAAAAGGGCTTCCCAGCCGTGATATCTCCGGCTTGATGGAGCTCCTCCTTCGCCGCTCTGATTTCAGAGCGGGTTTCCTTGGCTGCTTCCATGGTTTTCTTCAGGTCAGCCGCTTTCGCTTAGCTTTCCTTTTCAAGAAGCTCATATCAGCCAGCGGCATCTTTCAGCTCAACAGCCATCTTGGCTATTTTATCTTCGCTCTAGCGACGAGCAGCCTGTTCAACTCTTAAGTCTTCGGCCGCCTTTAGGGCGGCCGCATCACTTCTCCTTGCTTGTTCTTTGGCTCGGGCAAGTTCCGCCCGAAGGGTCTCCACGGCCGCAGCTCCATCTACAGTCACAACATATTATAGATACTAGCATCATGCTCCTCTTAATATTTGTTGACCATCGGAAAATACATACCCTGTGCCTCGTCAAGCCGCTTCCTCACAAGCGCAATATCTGCATCTGCCGCGTCAAGTTACCGCCTCAGTCAGCAGTCCGGCCAGCCACCGGACCCTCAGCTGCCTTCACATGAAAGCAGCACAATCATTAGCGGGGACTATGATCCTCTATTTGCCGCCTCTGGACAACAACCAAAGTCTTAGGGGCTACTATCTGTATAGAGCACACCTAGCTTGTGCAGTATCGTCAAAAAAATTATATATTACTTGGCGTACCTCAAAGCCTCTTAGCAGGCTCATAAAAGCCTCATGCAACCCACTTTCGGTGGATGAAATCCTCTTAGCCACCGTACCCATTAAAGTATGATGCGCCTCTGAGATAGCCGCTTGCTCCAGAAGACCCATCAGTGCGTCCGGTTGTGCACCGGATAATCCTAGACTCTTTCTGTTGCTCTCCTTAGGAGCCGAATACTCCGGACTTCGGGTGGCCGAAGGGTCACCTTCTGGCCTTGGTGGATCAGGAGAAATCCTCCATGATGACACCTCAGGGTCGTCCGCCCCAGGTGGCGGGGAGGCAGGGGGAGGCGTTTCGCTCTCCATCATCTCTGGAAGAAGATCCCCCAAAGACGAACTCTATCGAGAAGGGCTACGAGTCGGACTGCAAGATATATGTCACGGTTATTGTCCTCGAAGATAAAGCAAGATATATTTACCAAAAGAACTCTTGGTCACTTACAGCTCGGTGGAGGGCTGGCCCCCTTGCGGGCACTGTGCGGTAAGGATGCCCCCTGGCAAAGGTTTCCTCCCTCGTTTGGAAATCCTTGTTTCCAAGTCTTCAGATGCGGTCCTTTTCCTTCCTCGGGAAGAGGGGATTCTGGATTCTTCTCCCCGATTATCCTCCTTCGCGGAGACACTAATTCCCCCGGTTTGGATGAGTAATGCGTGAAGCCCACTTTCGGCTTCTTTATTCCTCCCTTTATCTTCCCTTGATGGCACTTGATAAGGTGCGCGCTCAAGCATCCTGGCTAGCACAGGATCTGGTAAGCCTTCGGGAAGGGGGGCCGAACACCTGATCATCTTTGCCTTTCTTATCCAGTCCTGGCCGAGAGCGATTTTTTCAGAATGATGTTGTGACAAATAAAAATACAACATGGTCGGCCACAGAATTACTTACGTGGGTATCTGGATGGTTGCAGTAGAGACCCGCATCCTCCGTGGTGTCCGGACACTTTATTCGTGATCCGAAGAACAATCTGTACATCTCTTCGAGCATCACGCCGAAGAATTGTTGAATAGTTCATGGTCCTTCCGGGTTGAACTCCCACATACGAAGAGATCGAGTTGGCATGGCAGGACCCGACGAACTAGCATAACTTGCATTACCTTGACAAGACTGACATCCCTCTTGAGGAGATCTCGGATGCGACTTTGCAATGCCAGCACGTCATTAACTGCTCCCCAGTCCAGCCCCTTGTTGACCCATGACGCCAGTTGCGGTAGGGGGCCCGAGCGGAAGGCGGGGGCAGGGGCCCACTTTTTACTTCGGGGAGCTGCGATGTAAAACCACTCCCGCTCCATAAGTTGGAAACCTCCGGGAAGGAGCCCTTAGGCCATGGAGCATCGGCGCCTTTGCTTATTATGGCACCTCCGCATTCTATGTGTCGCCCATCGATCATCTTCGGCTTCACATTGAAGGTCTTGAGCCATAAGCCGAAGTGTGGGGTGATGCGTAGGAAGGCCTCGCACACAACGATAAACGACAAGATGTGAAGGATGGAGTCTGGAGCTAGATCGTGGAAATCGATCCCGTAATAGAACATAAGCCCTCTTACAAAGGGATCAAGACTAAAGCCTAGCCCTCGGAGGAAGTGGGAAACAAATACGACACTCTCGTTGGGTTCGAGAGTGGGGATAACCTGCCCTTGAGCAGGCAGCCTGTGCAAGATTTCAGCGGTCAGATACCTGGCTTCCCTTAGCTTCTTGATGTCCTCCTCTGTGACAGAGGAGGCCATCCACCGACCTTGAAGGTTGGATCTGGACATGGTTGAAGGACCGAAGCGCTTAGCCTAAGCCTTGGGTGTTGGAACTCGAGGTGGGGGAGGGGAAGGATCGGGCGCGAGAAGAAAAGGATAGGCCTTGGCCCCTTTATAAAGAGGGTGAATATCAAGCGTCCTCCGCGGGGCCGTTCGGAACTTGCCTAAAATCGAGGAGTCATACTAACACACACGATTGGGTTACCCACACCCGTATTGATGGGAATCCCGTGATAAGGGGAACACGATCTCTGCTTCGACAAGACATGCCAATAAAACCACCTCGCAACACGCGCAGTGGCAGGCAGGGAAAAACGGTTCGTAATGACCGAGCCATGGAAAGACGTCACGTTATAAAAAGTTGTCAGCAGATTAGATTTGTGGAATAATATACTCTCTACGGTCCTTCAACCATGTCTGGACACGATCCTTGTGTTCGAAATCTTCTACGCAGTATTCGGAGAAGGAACCCGCCTTGCAATGCCGAAGACAATCTACGCGCCGAACTCATCATCATTGAAGCCTGGTTCAGGGGCTACTGAGGGAGTCCTGGATTAGGGGGTCCTCGGACAGCCGGACTATATACTTTGGCTGGACTGTTGTACTATGAAGATACAAGATTGAATATTTCGTCCCGTGTCCGGGTGGGACTCTCCTTTGCGTGGAAGGCAAGCTCGGCAATTTGGATATGTAGATCTCCTCCCTTGTAACCGACTCTGTGTAACCCTAGCCCCCTCCGTTGTCTATATAAACCGGAGGGTTTAGTCTGTAGGACAACAACAATCATATTCGTAGGCTAGCTTCTAGGGTTTAGCCTCTATGATCTCGTGGTAGATCAACTCTTGTAATACTCATATCATCAAGATCAATCAAGCAGGAAGTAGGGTATTACCTCCATCATGAGGGCCCGAACCTGGGTAAACATTGTGTCCCCCGCCTCCTGTTACCATCAGCCTTAGACGCACAGTTCAGGACCCCCTACCCGAGATCCACCGGTTTTGACACCGACAATGATGCTAGGGGATAAATTCAGCCCATGTACACCTTTCCACCTCCTGTGTGCCACTGTGGTTGCCCCTTTTTGTCTATAAAAGGAGGCCTGAGGCATACTAGAGAGGGATTCAGCTCTTTTGGACTAAGGAGACACGGTAGCTAGTTCAAGAACACAAGAACACCTAAATATACATCAAAGCAGGACTAGGGTTTTATGCAATCTCCACGGCCCGAACCTGGGTAAACGATTTGTGTGCTGACCGCCAGACCAGCTCTTTGCACAACCCCGTGGCCGCCAACCGTAGAAGGGATCACAGTGACCCCATAGGTGTCGTTTCCCACCGACAATGAGGATGTGGCCGATGGGCTCAGCAACAATTCATCAAGATTTTCATAATCATGGATTTCCACAATTAAGTGAACAAGGTGACAATATTGGGCATACCGAAGTATATAATGAAGTATGTTTGAGGAGAACAACCACAAGTAAACATTGATCAAAACGTGCACCTGGAAGGATGGACTAAGTAGCACGATTGATGTTAGAATTATCATTCAATAACCAATAGACCAAGAATGAAACTATCGACCATTAGCTTCAAACCAATCGGGTTGGTAAAAGTTTTAAATTCACACATCATGGTTCATTTGTCGGTATTCCGGTTAGGAATGACATGGGGACCAAGAAATGAACAGAGATGGCAAGAAGTATTACTATATCAAGAATTCTTAATAGATGGAGCAATTCTCACAACATCCTTGACATATAAGATGGTAATACCTCAAGGGAGAACATAGCATAAGCTGGATAGCAAAGAACACCATAACATGAATAAGTTTGTGTTGGAAGGAAGGCAAGAATGTTGACAATGATATTGACACATTTTGTTGAGAGGTTTCATGAAGATGTAATCTATCATCGACGACATCAAGAAAAGGAATGATGAAGCAAAAGGTTATCGGAACCATGGATAAGTTTGCAATCTCAGAATCAAAATTATCTTCAAGATAACCAACAAGATGTTGAAAGCTATAGGTAAGCTTAATGTACTGTTGGAATTGAGTTCCGGGAATGAAGGACATAGATAACATGGTCAAGTTTTTTTTGCAAGACGATGATAAGGTAGCCAATCATCTTGGAATGAGATGATCGAGTTCAAACTCGTAAGCAATGAAGACTTCTAATAGATGTTGAATTGAAGTGCGAACTCGATTCCATTTTTTATGTCCTTGAGTTTCGAACAACTCAGAACCTGGGAAACAATTGGAATCGGTGAGAAATAATAGTATAATAATAACTCATAAGGAGTTACGTAGTTCCGTGATATTCTTGAGATACCAGAGGGTAAAAGTCGAAGGTAGAGAAGAGTAGAGGTTGGACAGGTTAAATGATCTGCCAAAGACAAGTACATTAACTTGTCCAAAAAAATTGAATCAAAGGAGAACAATCATGGTCGAACCACGGTTGAAAAGGACCAAACATAGATACCATATGAACTTATAACAAGGGGATTATTATTATTACAGGAAGCTTCCATGATAAGTTCTACATCGGGTCCATGGGCATGAACACAAAGTTCAAGGTTGACTCCCACTTCTTCAATGCATAACCTTCCATTCACTTCTCGCTTTCAATGAAGTTGTAGTTTTGAAATTTTATCTGACAAAACACCAGAAGAGTATGACTAATGAAAACTCTCGGGTTTACATGGATTAGGGAAGGCATAGGTTCAACCCATAGGGGAATCTTAGGAACATATACCACAAACTTCAAGAGTAAATAACACAAGCTCCAAGGTAGAGCATGGTTGACAAAAAGGAGAGGATATAATTACCAAAGGCATTATGTATCCGAGGAAAGGCTCACAAGGTTATCAATTATGAAGGACACTATCAGATAAAATCCAACAAGGGATCTGGTGGTTCACAAGGGATCTCATGTGAGCACTGGTACTCAACCAGAAGAAGAGAGAATGCAAGCATATCAGATTATAGAGACAACTGACTAATTGGAAGCTCAAATGCAAAGGAATTATGATTTCCAAATCTAGGAATCACAAGCAAACACTCTGATTAAGGATGGATAAGTTGAATAGACTTAGGGGTACAATCAATGGCAATTTGATTGGTCAAGAACTAGCTCATGTTCAAAATGACGTCTGAGCCGGAAGGATGAATTCTGGGATTCGACTGAGGATTGCAAGCATCCTTAACATATTGAATCAACAGACTCAAAATGTTAGTGACAAAGGATACCAATAAGATTACAAGATTTATGGGATTAACCATAATGCAAGCAAGCAAGAATTTCAAGAGCAATAGGCTTCTAAGGATTTTCGGAAGATTGGATAGTATTTCAAGGTATCTCGTGAAACACGTGAACAACTTGGGATGAATGGATCCTCGATAAGTGTAAGGAACTATTTGTAGGGGTAATCATGTGGAAAGGAGCTGCAAAGCAGTAGGCACATAGGATTCTCAGAATATCGAAGAATATTTCGATGTATCTTGTAATAACAAGAACAATTGTGAATGAATGTATGAATGGTAGGTGTATGTAGTTATCCATAGGGACTTATCGATGGTAGGGAATTGCAAAGGTGATGAGCACAAAGGTTTCGGGCAAAACATCGAAGAGCATCTTCAGAATCTTCTGGTGAAGCAGGCAATCATCTGAAATGAAAGGGCTCTTCGGTAGGAACTGGTTACGAGAACCTAGAGTTAGAGTTTGTAAAATCATTTAACCCGAATAGAAGAGAGATCAGAATCCTAGAGTAAGGACGAGGAATAAAAGATCCTAATACCACCCAATGGCGATGTGGGCCCGTAAGCCACGCAGCCAAGTTAGCAAAAGTTTTTCAATGACTAGACTCAACTTCGGCCAAGGAGTAAGAAAGGGGGGCTACCTACAGGCAGTCGGCTCTAATACCAACTTGTGACGCCCATGATTCAATCATACACTAATCATACACGCAAATGTGTATGATCAAGTTCAAGGACTCATGGGAAGATATCACAACACAACTCTAGACACAATGAGAATAATACAAGCTTTATATTAGAAGCCCGGGGCCTCAAGGTCTCGAATACATAAGCTCGGTCAAAGACAAGTCAACGGAAGCAAGAATATCTAAGTACAGACATAAGTTAAACAAGTTTGCCTTAAGAAGGCTAGCACAAAAGCAACATCGATTCAAAAGGCAAGGCCTCCTTCCTGAGAGCCTCCTAACTACTCCTGGTCATAGGCGGCCTCCATGTAGTAGTAGGCACTCTCGGTGTAGTAGTAGTCATCGTCGAAGGTGGCGTCTGGCTCCTGGGCTCCACTATCTGGTTACGACATCTGAGAAGAAAGGAAAAGGGGGGAAAACGGGGAGCAAAGCAACCGTGAGTACTCATCCAAAGTACTCGCAAGCAAGGATCTACACTACATATGCATCGGTGTCAAATGAAATGGGTAGTATCTGTGGACTGAACTGCAGAAAGCTAGAGGAGAAGGGGAAAGCCTAGCCTATCGAAGACTAGCATCTTCAAGCAGCTCCAAGCATCTTGCAGCATTCAGAAGAGTATTGAATAGCAGTTTATATTTAGCAAACATGTTGTAACATTAGCGCCCAGAGATAACTTCCTCGACTCCCTGCGAGGAAACAATCCCGAAGCCATCAATTTCATTACATGCCTCAGCATCCAGTTTTAGTTGTATCGATCGGGATACAACTCCGAGCTTCCGTTATCATGGAGACGGCTATTCGAATAGATAGAATACTTCCCTGCAGGGGTGCACCAACTTACCCAACACGCTCGATCAACTCCGGCCGGACACACCATTAGGTCATGACCGACCTCGGCCGATCAACACATCGTAGTCCTACCTAGGCTCAACAGAGAGGCCAGCACGCCGGTCTACATCCTAAATGCGAAGGGGCCATGGGCCAATCGTCCTTTGCAATCCTACAGGTTGCGAGGGCGGCCGGTGAGCAGACCTGGCAACCTCCTTAAATAAAGTAGGTGCTTACGCAGTCCAACCCGGCACACGCCGCTCCATCACCGACGTTAGTGAGCTTTCGGCTGATACATACGATGCAGAGTGCCCATATTTATTCCCGCATGGTGGTTAGTGCGAAAAGATCAAGAGGCCTACTCGGATCACATATCCAAACCGTTAGTGTCTTGGTAATGTGTGGTAACGATCAATGATCCACGATATGTGGTCCCGTCACCCCGTCTCACGGACTTGCGGCAAGGCCTAAGAATGCACGGCCCCGCCATGTGGAAAACTTGCAGGTATCCTCCAGATCAACCCGACTTCACATCACTCGCGGGTACCCCTCGGGGCCGACCCGATGTCATCATGGTTCTCTGGTAAGTCAAAGTAACCGTGTGTCCAAAACAGCAAGGGGGAAACCTGAGGAATCACCCTCGATGGATTCCTACTTGATGTAACCATCAAGGTGGACTTGGAGGAATCACCCTCGTTGGTCCACACTTGAGGGGTTGCACGACAGAGTCATTATCGGGAGTGGTGAAGGAGGAATCACCCTCGATAACCACGACCGAATAGTTACACTACAGGGTTAACATCAGAAGTGCTGGCGAGGTATCACCCTCGGCACTCGATAGTAACTCTGCATAGTCGTACAACTAAGGGGGGGTGATGTGCGGTGTTGGGGCCTGGACGTCGATCACGTTGATCGAGTCATCGAACATAAAGCAGGGGCAACTGGGACATGGCGGGGGTCATTGATGGATCTCTAACCAACCTATACTAAGCAGTTTAGAATAAGCAGGTAAGGTATGAAAGCAGGTAACAAAAACAGGCTATGCATCAGAGTAGGATCATACAGAAATCAGTAGTAGTTCTAATGCAAGCATAAGTGAGAAGGGAATGGGCGATATCGGAATGATCAATGGGGGTTTGCTTGCCTAGAAGCTCTGCAGACAGTTACGGATCCTCGACGGTGAAGTAGTGGATCACCGGATCAACAGCGGTCTCGACGTCTACCGGAAAAGAAGTAACAGAGGGGGAACACAATAAATAATAGAGGAATCAATTGCATCACAAAAGCAAGACATGGCAATACGTTGGGTTAGCGGCAACCTAACGCGGTACTACTCGATACAAGTGAAGGGGAAAACATTCGGGAATGTTTTCCCGGAGTTTGACATTTTCCACACAAATGAAAGAGGGGACAAGGTTCCATGTTCATCATGCTAGAGGCACGTGACAGACGAATGGAGTGAATATCCAGATTCGTCATATTTTTCTGAGCAACTTTCATGTATAAAGTATTTTCATCGAGTTATAGATTAATTTATATTAATTTTCAAAGATTTAAATAATTTATGAATTTTCTTGCATTTGATTTAATCTAAATTGACCAAGTCAAATTGACTAGTTAAAAGGAGAAGGTGCGGCCCACATGGCATCGGTTGTACCTAAACAAATAAATAAAACTAACCTAATTAAATAGGACCCACATGTCATCTATACATAGGCTAAATTAGCACTAAACTACTACTAAGCTAAACCTAGACTAATTAAACAAGGGCCGGCCATTAGCGCACCCGGCCATACGCACGGCCATGTACAGGGGCCTTGGCCAAGAGCTGCAGCAGCAGAAGGCAGTAGTAGCAAGTAGTAGCTAATAGCAAGCAGCGGCAGGAGTAACCAGCAGCACGCGGCGGCAGCAGTACACTGCGGCATCAGCTTGAGCAGCAGCAGCATGAAGCGGCAGCAGTAGCAAGCAGAGCAGCGTAGCGGCAGCAACACCAAGGAAGCAACAGTAGGCACAGGAGCGGGTGCCGCGGGGAAGTAGCTGCGGCAACAGGCGAGGCTGCATGGTGGGGCAGTGCAGGGGGGCGCGGCCAGGGACGAGGCCGTCAGGAGGCAGCTGCTGCGCAGTAGTACGCTGACGCGCACAAACGTGTGGACGAGCTGGGCGCGACCCTGGGCGACAGAAGGCATGTGCGAGAAGAAGGGGAATTGGAGGAGGGGCTCACGAAGATCTGGTAGGGCGGGTCGGTGGGCTCGGGGAGGCGCTGATGATGGCAAATCGATGTCGACGAGCTTCGGCGACCAATGATGGAGATGAAGATGGTGGCAACGATGGGGCGGCTCCCCAGCTCGATCTGGCCCCGAAGCCAACGTAGACGATGACAGCGGTCCTTCTAGACACCAGCGGACGGCGAACGGGCGTTGGTGGCCATGGTGGTTCACGGCAGCGTGCTCCTGTATGTGGCTAATAGCTCGATCTAGAGCGTGGGAGAGGAGGAAGAGGGGGAAAACAAATAGGGTTCGACAGAGGGGGTCCAACGGCGTTCTGTAGGGCGCTGGTGGTGTGTCGGATGGCGGCAACGAAAGGCATGGCGCGGCCATGGCCTACAGATGGCCGCCACGACCTCCCCACCTCGTGTAGCGAGGAGGGAGATGATTTGGTTGGGTTGGGCCGACCATTGATGCAAGGTGGGCCAAAGTGCCAGTAGGACAGGCCCTTTCTTTTTTACTGTTGCCTATTTTAGTTAGTGCTTTGCATTTTATTTTTGTACCAAAAGATATTTGTTACTTATGAGATTTTGCATATAAACATTAGACACCATTTCAAGGTTGCACAATAAGTTCGGGGCCAAAAGGGAGTTGTTCAAATTTAGCTTTGAATTTAAATTCATATATTTAATGTTGCTAGCCCTATTTGAAATAGGTTAAGGGCATCTTAATAACTCAAATAATGTTTGTTTCCTCATGAAAATTAGCTAATGAATATTTTCAATATTATGAACATTTTTTGTTTGAAAAAATATTATTTTTACTTTATTTTAAACTTGAGTTTGACTTGAATTTTGATCAAGTGATAATTGGATTAGTAAAATGGTCATGACATGGCATCATTAGGGTGAGGTTACTATAGCATGAGCCTCGGGGTGTTACAGGTACTGTCAAAGACAAGATTCATAATTGTTAGCACACAATGCCTACTGTAGCATATCATTTCCACAATTTATATTGAGCAATATAAGCCATAGAAACTAGAAAACAAGCAAACTATTCATTGAAAACAGAATCTGTCAAAAATAGAACAATCTGTAGTAATTTGTACTCCAACCATACTTCTGCTACTCCAATTTTTTTGAAAAAATAGGAAAACCTAGGTAATTTGTCTATTAATCTTCTGAAAAAAAATCAACATTTTTTCGCGCTTCTGTTAAAAATGAGAATTGTTTTCCCGAGAGCAAAAATTTCTGTTTTTCAGCAAGATCAAATCAACTATCACCATATACCATCCCAAAGGTCTTACTTGGCACTTTGTTGAAACGAAAGCAATAAAACATGATTACTATAGTAGCATAAGCATGTGAACACACAAAAACAGTAGGTAAAATTGTTGGGTTGTCTCCCAACAAGCGCTTTTCTTTAATGCCTTTTAGCTAGGCATGATGATTTCAATGATGCTCGCATAAAAGATATGAATTGAAACATAATGAGAGCATCATGAAGCATATGAATAGCACATTTAAGTCTAAATCACTTCCTATGCATAGGGATTTTTTGGGCAAAAAATTTATGGGAGCAAGAATCAACTAGCATAGGAAGGCAAAACAAACAAAACTTCAAGATTTTCAACACATAGAGAGGAAACTTGATATTGTTGAGATAAGTAGAAACATATGTTCCTCCCTCATAGTAATTTTCAATAGCATCATGAATGCATTCAACAATATAACTATCACATAAAGCATTATTTTCATCATAAATAAGCATAGAAATTTTGTTATTCTCCACATAAGCAAATTTATTCTCATGAATAGTAGTGGGAGCAAACTCAACAAAAATAACTATCATGGGAGTGAAAATTAAAATCATGATGACAAGTTCCATAGTTATCATTATTCTTTATAGTACATGTCATCACCATAATCATCATAGATAGCAACTTTGTTATCATAGTCAACTGAAGCCTCATCCAAAATGGTGGATTCATCACTAAATAAAGTCATGACCTCGCCAAATCCACTTTCATCATTATAATCATCATAAATAGGAGGCATGCAATCACTATAACAAATTTGCACATAACATCTTTGGGGACTAAAAATATCATCTTCATCAAACATGGCATCCCCAAGATTATGGCTTTGCATATCATTAGCATCATGGATATCCAAAGAATTCATACTAACAACATTACAATCATGCTCATCATTTATACCAAACATTCTATTGAATTCTTCTTCTATCAATTGAGCACAATTTTCCTTCCCATCATTTTCACGAAATACATTATAAAGATGAATAATATGATGCAACCTCAATTCCATTTTTTGTAGTTTTCTTTTACGAACCAAACAAGTGATAAAACAACAAACTAAAATATTCGATTGCAAGATCTAAAGATATACCTTCAAGCACTCACCTCCCCGACAATGGTGCCAAAATAGAGCTTCGTTGACGGGATGTGAGTGACGCTTACCTAACCTTTCGGATGTGGGGTTCTGGCAAACCCTTAAGGTTCGAACACTAGGTTGCGCGCGAAGTCTTTCCTTCCTACCAATCTGCGCCCTAGCTCACTAAGATCTCGCGGACGAACTCAACGAACTCGCAACACTGAAGGACACAAGATTTATACTAGTTCGGGCCACCGTTGTGGTGTAATAGCCTACTCCAGTGTGGTGGTGGTGGATTGCCTCTAGGGCTGATGATGAACAGTACAAGGGGAGAACAGCCTCCTGAGGTTGAGGTGTTCTTGAGCTCGATGAGCTTGTGTGTGTGTGGGTGGTCTGAATGATCCGTCCCTCAATGATCCGTGCCTTCGTGATCCGTCCGGTCCCCCTTCCTAAGGTGGTGGCTAGTCCTATTTATATTGGCCCTGGTCCTCTTCCCAAATATCGAGCAGGAAGGGAGCCAACAATGGCGGGCTAATTCGAAGGGGGGAAGCTAGTACAAGCTATCCTGAAAAATTGGTCTTCGCCTGCCAAAGGCTCTGGTGGTGACGCTGTCTTGGGCTCCACGATGACCTTCGTCTTTCCGTCCTCCTGGTCTTGGTCTCGTTACACCAATATAGCAACCTTTTCCCGATGCCTCAGTACTCTTCGCCTGCGCTGGCCTCCTTAGCACCAAAGAGGAAACAAGGACGTTGCGCGCGCTGGCGCCTGCCTGGCGCCCGCCTAGTGTCGTGCGTCATGGCTCACGTCACGAGGGCCTCGTGAGGTTTTCCCTGCCTTGATATCTCTACTCCTCGTGAGCCTGCCTGGCTAGGCTACTCCAGAGGAGGTCTTGCGTCATCCGCCTCGTGAGGGTCTTGGATGCTTTGTTGGTGAAGATGGGTCGTACGGCCTGCTGGCTCAGCCACGCCACGGGCCGCAGGCAGGCAAGTCTGGGGGCCCCCGTTCCCAGGGCGCTGACAGTAGCCCCCGGGCCCAAGGTGCAGCCAAGGGCCAAGTTCGGAGCACCGCAGGCCCCAAAAGCCTGCAGCCTCGATTGACGCGTGGCAGTTGATTGGACGTGGGCGTCTCTGCTTCCCCATGCTGCCTCGGCAACTGCACGACTTGACAAGTCCCTGCGACATGCGAGGAAAACCATCATTACCTGCGTTCGTGGGAGACACCGGTTGGCCTTCCCTTGCTATAAATGGGGAGGGGCGGAGCCCCCTTTTGCCCATCTCTTCCTCGCTTGCTTGCTTCTTCCTCCTTGCTCCACTACCGACAACAATGGTGCCCATCAGAAAGTTTTCTACTGAAGAGAAAGGAAAGGCTCCCCGCGATGATCCGGGGCCTCTTCCACCGAAGAAGAGGTCGATCCATCGCCGCGATGAAGCGGCGATGCAGGATGGTGTCGAGGCCTTGGTGCGAGCGGCCTCCTCCGAGGTACCCGCTGCCCTTGTACGCCCAAGCCGAAGGCTCTGGAGGACGGAGTGATGAGCAGCGCCGCCCATGCCGCATCCAGGGTCGCCGCGTTACGGCGACGCGTGCCGTCGCCCTGGGGTTCACACCGCGGACTCCTCGCACGAGTTGGCGCTGTGGGTGCCGATGCCTCCGAGCTCCTGGATCCGCTTCCCTCGGTTGTTCTCCAATGTGATGCCGACGAGGGGGCCTCTCGAGCTCTGGTTGCAGCACGCCGACTGCAGTAGTCCGGCGACCGGAGCGGAGATCGAAGTGGTCCCCACCAGCAAGATCTTCATGACGCGCGCCTGGGGCGAGATCGCGCGGGTCTGCCGTGCGAGGGGCGCCCTCGCGATCCACTTTGAGTTCGACGGCGCCTCCATGCTCTTCTTCAAGGTCTTCGATGCCGAGGGCCGCCGCCTGGAGTGCTGCTCCGGAGAGGAGCGCGAGGATGATGCGCGCTCCGCTCGCGACCACACCAGCAGCAGCTGCCCTTGGGAGTCCAGCAGCTCTCCTGAGCTCTATAAGACTCCGGAGACGAGCGATGACAGCTACGTTCCCCCGAGCTCTTGCCACGCTCGGAGCAGAGCTACTGCGTCCGGCCGTCGCCGCCGCTGATCTGGATGGGGTTGGCGCCGGCCTCCCGTGGCCCACTGTTGATGATGGCGTCCACCATGGGAGGATGTAGATAGGACTGCCCTTAGCATCGGCTTTTGTTTCCTACAATGAATCCTGAATTACCCCGTGGGGGCATGTAAGGGTCCATAATGTCCTTTGTGCTTATCTTCCTTGTTATGAGAATTTGGTGAACGCATGTCCCGTTAAGGCTCGGTCCCATGGCAGAAGCAGAAGCTCGCGTCCTATCTTCAGCCGCACTGACTCGCGTCCTCAGCCATCTGTACCTCCACGACCCTAACGCCCGCCTTGACGAGGTGCTGGAGCCTGTGGCTAAAGATCACTACGAAGCCGCCGTTGAAGTTGTTAAAGGTCAAGTGGAGGATTTGCCGGGGAAGTTCCGCGGCTTTGTCTCCGATCCTCTGTCTGGCGATGCCGCGGATCCTGCAGCCGAAGGTGAGAACATCGTCGCCCACGAGGGAGCACCTTCCGCAGGCGATAGCGATATCCAGGGGTGACCTGCGGCTACTCTTCCCGTTCCGTTCCTGCGACATGTATCAGGCCTCTTGGAGGCGTTTAGACTTTTCATTTTTTGTTGTGAGAACAATATGCTTGTAATATTTGCTTTGAGATTTGGTGATTTCCTTCCTATTTGCTTGGTGTTCTGCGTCGGCAGAGCCCGGCCCCGCACTGTCGGCGTTCTGGGAACGGGGGTCCCCAGACTTGCCTGCCTGCGGCCTGCGGCGTGGCTCAGGTGGGGGCCCAGCGCGGCCCATCTTCATCAGCCCAAGCTCAAGACCCTCGCGAGGGGCCAAGCCTCGCGGGGCGGACGACAGGAAGCTTCCTCAGAGGCAGCCTCATCAGGCAAGCTCGCGAGGAGGCGGGGAGATCAAGCCAGGGGTACCTCGCGAGGATCCCATGATGCAAGCCATGACGATCAAGGCCAGGCGGGTGCCGGCCTGCGCAGGGTCCTTGTTTCCCCTTTGGTGCAAAGGGGGCAAGCACAGGCCAAGGCATCAGGCAAAGGTTGCCATTCCGGTGCAACGAGACCAAGACCAGCAGAGCGGCAGGATGGAGGTCACCGTGGAGCCCAAGACGGTGTCATCACCAGTACTTTTGGCAGCCGAAGACCACCTTTGGTCAGGATAACTTGTACTACATGTTCCCCTTCAAAATGGCCAATTGTTGGCGCCCTTTCCACTCATTATTTGGGGAGAGGCCCAGGGCCTCTATAAATAGAGCTAGCCACCACAGAGTAGAGGGACGGCTAGAAATCTGGTAGAACCCTAGTAGAGAGAGAGAGAGAGAGAGAGAGAGAGAGAGAGAAAGGCGACCGAACTCATCCTAGCAGTTCATTGCACCAGCTCAAGAACACCTCTCGCGAGGCTGTTCTTCCTTTGTACTGATCCTCATCTCCCCCAGAGGCAATCCACCATACCACACACTGGAGTAGGGTATTACACCACAATGGTGGCCCGAACCAGTATAAACCTCGTGTCTCTTGTGTTGTTCATCATTTTCATCTTAGTTCGCACGAGAGGATCGGACGTAGATCGGTAGGGGAGAGATCTACGCACGCACCCCAGTGTTCGAACCTCAAGGGTCTGCCGGAACCCGAAATCCGACATTTGACGCGCCATGTAGGGGTGCACCGGAATCTTTCTTCCGCTGTTCGCGTGTGATCTTCTGTCGTGTCCATGGCTGACGCTCGTCGGGCTCGCGCCGAGCGCCGGGCTGCTCGCGCCACTCGCGTCGCCCAGACGGCGCCCGTCGGCGGCCCCCCTCGTCGTTCCCTGTTGCCCGCCACCAACGCTGCCACTGGCCCGGCGGGGAACGAGCAGCAGGCCTTGTCCCAGCATCCTTCGGTGCGGCGGGATGGCCGCACCGCCACCCCGTCACTGACTCCAGCTGGCTCGTCGTCCCACGCCCTCGCGCACCCATGGATGTGCACGCGTCACTGCTCTTGGCGTGGGAGCTCTTGCACTATCGCCACGTCGATGACCTCTATGAGGACTGGCTCGCCCGCATCACCGAGCTCGTCAGTGCCGCAGGGGCTCCCCCTTGCGGTCCCTCTCGCTGCTTCGCCCTCCGTCCTGTGCAGGGGGCGAGGATCAGGAGGCGCCTCCGCCGCCTCCTCCCCAAGAAGGTGCCTTGGCTCCAAGGCGTGCATCCCCAGGGCGGGACCCTCCACGTCCGGCGCCTGCGCAGCAGGAAGGGAGCTGCCAAGAGATCCCACATCCCCGGGAAGGTGCTCGCACGCTCCCAGCGCCGGCACACCAAGATCGCGCCCCAGTGCCTCCACGACGAGACCCCGCACTGCTCCCAGTGGCGGCGCGTGGTGACCCGCAAGAACAAGTCCAGCACCAGCAAAGGGCGTCGGTGGCCACGGCGGGCTACCTCGCCTTCACCCCCGAGCTGCGCGGCGTCACATGGACAGGCAAGTTCAAGCCTGACCTCCCTCCCCGCTATGATGGCACAGCGGACCCCGTGGAGTTCCTGCAGCTCTACGAGCTGGGCATCATAGCCGCCAACAGAGACGAAAGGGTCATGGCAAATTGGTTCCCCATGGCGCTCAAGGATGGCGCCCGCACCTGGCTCCTGAACCTGGCTCCCGGCATGATCTCCTCCTGGAGCGAGATGCGCACCAGCTTCATCGCCAACTTCCAGGGCACTCGCGACTGGCCCCCGACCGTGAGTGACCAGCGCTGCATCAAACAACAGCCAGAAGAAACCCTGCAGAAGTACATCCAGCGCTTCAACTAGGCTCGCCTCAAGATCCCCAAGGTAACTAAAGAAGCTATAATATCAGCCTTCTCCGACGGCGTACGCGATGTCAAGATGAAGGAAGAGCTAGCAATCCATGAAGACCTGTGTACATCCCTGGAGCTGTTCAACTTGGTGACCAAGTACGCCAGGGCTGAGGAAGGGCGTCTCTCCCTCCTCGAGCTCCCGGCAGCCGGCCCAGAAGAAAAGAAGCTCAAGGCCATAGACGTGAAGTGCAAGGGGGCTGCCGTGCTAGCAGCGGAACCGGACACCAAGCAAGGCAGGGATCAGCCTGAGTCATCCAAGGGCGGACGGTACTGCGTGTACCACGACCTCCACACCCACAACACCAACGAATGTCAAGAGCACAAAGCCGTGCGAGATGGGAGAATCGGCCGGCGCCCAGAGCGCAACGACAGGGGCTATGGCCGAGGAGGAGGAAGAGGTGGCGGACGATGGGAAGACCGTGGCCTTCGCCAGGGATAGCATGAACGCCCTCGCGAGGACCACTGGCAGGACCAGCCTCATGAGGGCCACCCGCACGGCAACGCAGGCCTCCCTCCTCTGCCGCCTCCACCAAGGAGGAACGAAGACCAACACCAAGATGATGGGGCTGGGGGCTTCCAAGAGCCGCGTGCAATTGCTTGCATCTTGGGTG
The DNA here is from genome assembly GCF_018294505.1 of Triticum aestivum. Classification (NCBI taxonomy): domain Eukaryota; kingdom Viridiplantae; phylum Streptophyta; class Magnoliopsida; order Poales; family Poaceae; genus Triticum; species Triticum aestivum. The sequence goes on along the minus strand of NC_057800.1, from coordinate 360,496,118 downwards.
GCGCCCAGGCCCCAGCCTCACAGCGCATTTTCAAGCAGTTTGCTTGCGAAGTGAATACAGTCCTTCCTAAACTTGCGGCCACGCGCCCTCTCAGGTGGTCTTCGTGCGCGATCATGTTCAGTTCCACAGACCAGCTCAAGTGTGCGGAAACAGCCGGAGTCCTCCCGATGCTTTGCTCCCCAGTCATCAGCAACGTGCAGGTCACCAGGACCCTCATTGATGGCGGGGCAGGACTCAACGTCCTGTCCGTTGAGATGTTCGACAATCTCCAAGTGCCGTACGACCAGCTTCAGCCGACCAAGCCTTTCTCAGGAGTCACTGATGGTTCCACTATTCCAATTGGGCAGGTTCGCCTTCCGGCCACCTTCGGGCAATGCAACAACTACCGCACCGAGCTCATCGACTTCGACGTCGCTCACATCCGCCTGCCGTAAAACGCCACCCTCGGGTACCCAGCCCTAGCCAAGTTTATGGTAGTGACTCACCATGGTTACAATGCCCTCAAGATGTCAGGAAGCGGTGGAGTCATCACCGTACCCTGTGAAGAAAGGGACGCAGTGTGCTCGCTTGAGCGTGCGTTCCAAGCCGCAGCAATCGAAGATCCAGATCACAGGAGCGGGAGACCTCCTGAGGTGACCCTCAAGAAGAAGAAGACCTCACCTGGCCTAAGCCACAAGGAGGCAGGCACCTCCGGAGGTACTGCGTCAGAATTCGCGCCCGATCAGGGAGTGCCACCCTCTCACGCATAGGAAGGCGCGCCCGGTGCCCTCGTCAGGCAGGGCTCGGGGGATCTCTCTTGGAGAGCCGCCGACCTTGCCAAGGACGCGGGGGAGGCGCTCGGGCACCACTTGGAGGGGTGCTTTCAAGCACGCTTCCCTCAGGAAGGCACAAGTCAGAGGAGACCAAACCCTCAGGAGTTCGTCGCAAGGAACATCCATGAGCTACAAGAGTTCAGAGTCATGCGCGGCAACCGCCGCTTACCTGCCGTGGCCCCACATCCAGGCGAGGATGGAGGAGTGCGCGTCTGCGTCGACGTACCAGGGCTCAACCGAGCCACGTCCCAGGAGCGCCTATGGCCTTCGGCCGTAGGGCGCTGCGAGGGACCACCTCACACCTACGTTCGCATGCCCTTCGGCCTGCCGAGCACGGTCGCTGCACATCAGCGCCTATTGAGGAGCATTCCGGAGGCTCGGGAGGTCAGGCATCGCGCGGTCCTGGTGGAGGTGGCGATGGTCCCCGAAGACCTGCACGCGCCACTGGAGCCTCCTGAGGCCCCTGGGCCTGGGGGGCTCGTGAGGGCCGACGTCTTAACCGCACATCGCTCACTTTCTCAGCATCACTTCATCTTCAACAGCACCAGGTGACATCTTTCAGAGTTCTACTTTCAGCTGGGAGCGCCCACAGGGCTGCACCATTCCCAGGCCACGTGGGTCCGTCCCCGCGACATGTATCCATTTTGGTTATGCTCTTTATTTACCTTGTTGGGGTGCCCCTCGGGCTGCATCATCCCCACGCCGCTCGGGCCCGACCCAGCGGCAGTTGCTTTTCCAGCATTTACCTTAGGATGAAGTTGTTCTTTCACGCTTAATCTGATTCCCATAATTATCACCTATTGCTTGTCGTCATGCAAAGCGCTTGCACGTTAAAAGGGGGGCGCCTGAGCATCGCGACTCATGGGCTCTCACTGGCTCTACGGCCCTCACCCCCTGGCCTTGACCCACGGCATCGCGACCTGTCATACCAGCGGCGGCTGAGCTCGCTCGAGGGCTGGGACCTGAGGACGTAGAGCATTTGCATTCTAACAACCCTGTAGGAAGACACCAATTGATAAAGGCCCAGAGCCAGGCGCAACCCGCCTCGAGGTAGGGCCTCGTGAGTCCCGCGCTGGCTCACGGGTGCCCAGATACACCTCTCCTAGCCCTACCATGCCGGCCACGTGTCAGGGCGGGGCTGTACACGCCCCGGGGGCTCCTCCCGGAGGGGAGCCCCCTCCCACGCACCAGTGGAAGCACCATGCTCCGTGCTGGCTGACGACACTGCCGTGGAGCGGCTATGCCCATACACATACGATAGCACTATGCTCCGTGCTGGTGATAAACAACTGAGGCCGGCCCGTGGCCGTACCAACCTCAGGGAGCCCAGAACTCGGTGTCCGACACCATCGCAACACCTCCCCTTGGGAGTGCCACGCGAGGGGGCTGGACACGGGGGCTACGCCCGGGCCTCGCCCGAGCGCACGCCACCCAGCCAGGTCCCTTGGACCTGGTCGTCGCGCGCCACTCCCCGAGCGTTGCCAAGGTACAAAACCTGTTTGAGCGTCAAGGGGGACTCCTGAGCATCACGACTCAGGAGCCTAACTTGCCACGTAGCCCCTCACTCCTTAGTCCCGTCCATGGTTTCCGGTTAGGGCTAACGCTGGGTGAGGTACGCGTGGGGCCGGGCCCTGCTGACGTAGAACGATCAATCCACTTCTCGCTCCCCCCTTCCCTACTTGTTGCTCGCGCGTTAAGGGGGACTCCTGAGCATCGCGATTCAGGAGCCTAACTTGCCACGTAGCCCCTCACTCCTTAGTCCCGTCCATGGTTTCCGGTCGGGGCTAACGCTGGCTGAGGTACGCGCGGGGCCGGGCCCTGCCGACGCAGAGCGTAAGCAAGTAGGAGAGGAAAATGCAAATTCTAGGAAATTCAAAGCAAATATTACAAGCCACAAGATTGTTCCACAATGCCAAACACAAGTTTAAATGCCTCCGCGAGGCATGGTGCATGTGCAGGAATAAAACGGGATGGAAGTCGCAAAGGGATCACTCCCCAGTAACACCGTCACCGATGGTGGAGTCACGCTGGACGGCTTCGCCTCTCGAGGTCGCGAGGACGGCGGCACCGCACCCGGGTAGGACGCTGGGGGAGCGCAACTTCCCCAGCAAAACCTCGGCTCGGCCTCTCATAGCCTCAGTGGCGGCAGCGGCACGGTTGCCGCTCACGGGCTCCAGCAGGCTGTCGAAGTCGACGTTGGGGTCGCGCAGGTAGACATGGCTGAGGACACGCGTCAGCGCCGCAGAAGACAGGGCACGCGCCTCGGCCTCGACCGTGGGGCCAAGGCCTTCTGCGACGTCCTCAAGCGCATCAACCAGGAAGGGGAGCAGCTTGGCGGGGCCGTCCTCCGCACCAGCCAACGGCTCCTCCAGGCTGCTCTCATACAGCGTCTTCAGTATGCCACGAGCCTTCTTCTCCAGCTTCGCGAAGGCCACCCAGTCCTCCGTCGGGACCTTCGCCTTGGCGTCCAGCTCGGTCCACTCCGCCTTCAGCGACCGCTCCAGCGTCTCCAGTCGGCTGTGGCAGTCATTGAGCTTGGCGTCCTGGTCCTTGGCGGCGGCCTCCCTAGCCTTCATCTCCTTCTCCTTCTCTTGGCGGCTGTGCACCTCCTTGGCGAGCTTGTCGCGCAGGCCTTGCAGCTCGGCCTCAAGCGTCTTGCAGCGGCCCTGGGCAGTTGCAGTGTCGCCCAGGGCAGCGTCGCGAGCGGCCTTTGCTTGGTTAGCGGCCCGCTTCTCCTCGTCGGAGGACGACACGGCCTGGCTCAGCACCGCTTGGACAGAAGCAGCAGAACGGGCCCAGCCAGAGGGCAACTCCAGGCGCCCGGCCACCAGATGAGGGTCCGCGCTTAGGAGATCCTCCCGTAGTTAGCTCAGCTCATTGGCAACCTGGTCTAGGACAGCGGCAGAGGGAGCAGAAGAGACGAGAACCTGTGGAGCAGGCAGAGAAGATGGCAGTGTGACCACGGCTTGGCAGGAAGGGACCTCCTGAGCCTTGGCCGCCACGGGGTGCCCCAGTTGGCCTCGCGAGGGCGGTAGGGTCAGAGAGGCGCGGGCCTCGCCGTCCTCTCCCCCAACAGCCGAAGGCGTCGCCCCGGCAGACGGATTCGCCCCAAGCGGGGCCGCAGAAGCCTCTTTCAACCTCTTGGCAGCAGGTGCCGGCCTGGTAAAAGAGCGCAAACGTCAAGCCTCAGCGGCAGAAACCAAGCAGAGCAAGAATCGAGCACTTACTAGACGTCGTTCATGGACTCAAGCAACCTTCGGCCAAACTTGAAGCCCGAGAGCCTGCAGCGGGGGTCAGCCTTGGGGGGCCCGGAAGCAGAAGGCGCGTCAGGAGGGATGGAGCTGGCCTTGGACCCCCTAGTTACCAGAGCAGACCCTGGGAGAACCATGCTCGACCTGCCCTTCCTCGTGATCGAGGAAGAGCCCTCCCTTCCTCTCCTGGCGCTGGCCTCGTTGTCGTCCGGCATGGAGCGGAGGGCCTGAGACCTGCGCCGAGGGAAGGACTCCCCCCAATCCTCGCCAGTCTCCTCCGAGTCGGACGCTTCCTCCTCCACCTCTCCTTCCCCCTTTTCCCCATTGGAGCTGCCGGTGGACAAGTTCACCGTCGCCAGGACCGCCAGATCTTCGGGAGCTGCAGCGGGCACCAGCCCCTCACCGTTGAAGGTGGGCATGGCGTTCACTACCTGCTCCCAGTCGTCACGAAGGAACAGGGGGACGGGGGTGCCCACCGGGCTCGCCACGTCTCCCCCAACCAAGGAATGGAGGGCCGCAGTCTGCTCCTCCAAGCCTCCACAGTGGGAGCGAATGCTCCTGGAGCGGAGCCACCCGGTGCTCCAAGAACTCCCTCAGGAGCGTGGCCCCGATCAGCTTCGCCGCCCCCAAGTTGCTTGGCCTCAGGTCCGCGTTCATCCTCCTCAACACCGCCTTCGCGCGAGGGTCGACGAGCTCCGCGCGGGACCATGCATCAACGGACTTAGGTTGCCCCGTGGGCAATACCAGACAAGGGTGGAGGCGCCCGACATCCATCATGACCCACTTGCTCCGGTAGCCTTCGATCCTCTTCCCAGGCTTCAAGATGGCATTGGAGCTGGAATATGCAATGAAGCTCGCGCATGTGGAGACCTGAGCGCCAGAAACCCGGAGGGAGAAAAAGTGGCGTAGAAAGGCCACCGAGGGCTTCACACCAACATGAGACTCGCAATAATAGGTGAAAATCGCCAGGAGAAGGACAGAGTTGGGGTGGAGATGTAGGGCCTGCAAGTTGTATTGGCAGAGAACGGCAAGGAAGAACTCAGAGAAAGGATGCACCAGACCGGCGACAATAGCGCTCACGAAGAACGGGTAGAAGGTGCTCCCCTTGCCCTCAGGCTGGTCAGAGCCAACCTTGAGCACGGTCGCCCCATCGCTGCCCTGCGCCACCGACATCAGGCGTGCGAGGGCGAGGTTCTTCTCCGACAAATTCGGGGAATCCAGGGCCGGCGAGTACCAAGCATCAGTCGGGGACTTGCGAGTCGCCATGGCGTGCCGGATGCGAAGGATTGAGACGGATCTGGAGGATTTCGGGAGCAAGAGGGAGGAAAGCGAGAAAGGGGATCTAGGGCAAGACGGACGAGAGCAGGGCAGGTAAGCCTGGCCTGGGCACCCCTTTTTGTCAGTCGTGCAACTGCCAAGGCGTCGTGGGAAGTGCAGACGCCCACGTCCAATCAGCCGCCACGCGGCGCCCAAGGCCGCAGGCTGTTAGGGCCCGCTGCACTTCGCGCTTGCCCCTTCGCTTCTCTGCTAAGCCAAGCCCGCGCGTGCCTTGGGCCCGGGGGCTACTGTCGGCGTTCTGGGAACGGGGGTCCCCAGACTTGCCTGCCTGCGGCCTGCGGCGTGGCTCAGGTGGGGGCCCAGCATGGCCCATCTTCATCAGCCCAAGCTCAAGACCCTCGTGAGGGGCCAAGCCTCGCGGGGCAGACGACAGGAAGCTTCCTCAGAGGCAGCCTCATCAGGCAGGCTCGCGAGAAGGCAGAGAGATCAAGGCAGGGGTACCTCGCAAGGATCCCATGACGCAAGCCATGACGATCAAGGCCAGGCGGGCGTCGGCCAGCGCAGGGTCCTTGTTTCCCCTTTGGTGCAAAGGGGCAAGCACAGGCCAAGGCACCAGGCAAAGGTTGCCATTCCGGTGCAACGAGACCAAGACCAGCAGGGCGGTAGGATGGAGGTCACCGTGGAGCCCAAGACGGCGTCATCACCAGTACTTTTGGCAGCCGAAGACCACCTTTGGTCAGGATAACTTGTACTACATGTTCCCCTTCAAAATGGCCAATTGTTGGCACCCTTCCCGCTCATTATTTGGGGAGAGGCCCAGGGCCTCTATAAATAGAGCTAGCCACCATAGAGTAGAGGGACGGCTGGAAATCTGGTAGAACCCTAGTAGAGAGAGAGAGAGAAAGGCGACCGAACTCATCCTAGCAGTTCATTGCACCAGCTCAAGGACACCTCTCGCGAGGCTGTTCTTCCTTTGTACTGATCCTCATCTGCCCCAGAGGCAATCCACCATACCACACACTGGAGTAGGGTATTACACCACAACGGTGGCCTGAACCAGTATAAACCTCGTGTCTCTTGTGTTGTTCATCATTTTCATCTTAGTTCGCATGAGAGGATCGGACGTAGATCGGTAGGGGAGAGATCTCCACGCACACCCCAGTGTTTGAACCTCAAGGGTCTGCCGGAACCCAAAATCCGATACGCGCATACCTCAACCGCGATTGGGCCGACCGGAGACCAGGACGGACCAAGGAGTGAGGGGCTACATGACCAGTTAGGCTCTTCAGTCGCGATGCTCAAGAGTCCCCCTTGACGTGCAAACAACATAGAGGGAGAGTTCGTGAGGATAGATTAATGTTCTGCGTCGGTAGAGCCCGGCCCCGCGCATACCTCAACCGCCGTTGGGCCGACCGGAGACCAGGACGGACCAATAAGTGAGGGGCTACGTGACCAGTTAGGCTCCTGAGTCGCGGTGCTCAGGAGTCCCCCTTGACGTGCAAACAATTTCCATACCTGCCCTCGTTGAGGCCTCGGGAGGGGCGCGCGACGCCCAGGTCTGGGGGACCTGGTTGGGTGGCGTGCGCTTGGGCATGACCCGAGCGCAGCCCCCGTGCCCAGCCCCCTCGTGCTGCTCTTTCGAGGGGAGGCGTTGTGGTGAGGCTGGGCGCTGAGCTCTGGGCTCCCTGAGGTTGGTACGACCGTGGGGCCGCCCTCAGTTGTTTATCACCAGCGTGGAGCATAGTCCTTCCGCTTGTGCATGGGCATAGCCGCTCCTCGGCAGTGTCGTCAGCCAGCACAGAGCATGGTGCTTCCACTTGGGTGTGGGATGGGGGCCCCCCTCCGGGAGGAGCCCCCGAGGCGTGTACAGCCCTTCCCTGACACATGGCTTGCATGGCAGGGCTGCGAGGTGTATCTGGGCACTCGTGAGCCAGCGCGGGACTCACGAGGACCTACCTCAAGGCGGGTTGCGCCTGGTCTTGAGTCTTGGTGACGGTATGTCCCTGCAAGGCGGTTATATGCAAGCACTCTACGTCCTTAGGTCCCGGCCCTCGAGCAAGCTCAGCCGCCGCTGGTATGCCAGGTCACGATGCCGTGGTCAAGGCCAGGAGGTGAGGGCTGGAGAGCCGGTAAGAGCTCCTGAGTCGTGATGCTCAAGAGCCCCCTTTTAACGTGCAAGCAGATTGCATAGGATGAATAGACCTGTGGTGGGTAGCAATCGAGCAGGTGACATCAGTTGGCAGGTTAAGCATGGAGAGCAGGTCAACTTGGATAAATGCAGGAAGGTACATGCCACCGGGTCCAGCCCGAGCGGCTTGGGGATGATGCAGCCCGAGGGGCGCCCCCAACAAGGTAAGCTGAAGACATAAGCAAAAGGGATACATGCCGCAGGGATGGACCCATGCGGCCTGGGAATAATGCAGCCCGAGGGGCACTCCCAGCTAAACGAGCTTGAAAATGTCACCTGGTTCTGTAGACGAAGTAGAGTTGGTGCAGCTGAAGGCGTGCGCTGGAGAAATGACTCCTCATGAGCCGCCAGAACCCTGAGCCTCAGGAGGCTCCGAGGGTTCGGGAGGTTCCCTGAAGACCGTCTCCATCTCCTCCAGAACGGCATGGTACCTGGCTTCCTGAGCCGCCAGGACACGTCGCATGTTGCGCTGATAGGCCGACGCCACGCTCGGCAAGCCAAAAGGCATACGAACATAGCTGTGCGGCGGGCCCTCGCAGCGGCCCACATGCGAAGGCCAGAAACGCTCCTGAGACGCGGCCCTGTTGAGCCCTGGGACGTCGATGCAGATGCGCAGTCCAGCATCCTTGCTAGGATGCGGAGCTGCGCCTTGTGGGTGGCCGTCGCCGCGCATGGCTCTTGCTTCTTGCAGTTCCTGGATGATCTTGGCGACGACCTCCTGAGTGGTGGGCACTCCTTGCCCTGTGCTGTCCTGAGGGTCACATGTCGCGAAGCACACTTCCAAGTGGTGCCCAAGCGCCTCCCTTGTGAGGTTGGCAAGGTCTGAGGCCCTCCAGAAGAGAGCCCCCGAGCCCTGCCTGAGGAGGCACCGGGCACGCCTTCCTATGCGACGTAGGGAGGCGCCCCTGGAGTGGACGCTGGTCCTGACGTGGCTTCTACCGTGACGCCGTCCTCCTGAGGTCCTGCGTGGCACGACTGCTTCTTCTTGGGGATAGTCTCCAGAGGGCCCTCGTTTCTGCTGTTGGGGTCGTCGATTTCAGCGGCTTGAAAGGCGCGCTCAAGGGAGCACACCGCATCTCTCTCTTCACACGAGACCATGATGATTCCTCCGCTTCCTGGCATCTTGAGAATGTTGTAGCCGTGATGAGTGACTGCCATGAACTTGGCCAGGGCTGGATACCCGAGGATGTCATTGTACAGCAAGCGGATGTGCGTGACGTCCAAGTCGATGAGCTTAGTGCGGTAGTTCATGCGCTCCCTGAAGGTGATAGGCAGGCGGACCTGCCCTATTGGCGTGGTGGAGCCGTCGGTCACTCCTGAGAAAGGCTTGGTGGGCTAGAGCTGCTCATATGGCACTTGGAGGTTGTCGAAGGTGTCGACGGACAGGACGTTGAGCCCTGCGCCGCCGTCGATGAGGGTCTTGGTGATCTGCACATTGCTGATGACTGGGGAACAGAGCATAGGGAGGGTGCCAGCGGTGGTGTAACACCCCGGATGTAATTTACCTTATTTGTACTCCAACTCTTGCCGTTTCCGGCACTAAGTTATTCTATTTCCTCGTTGTTGGGTTTTTGAATCCGTGTGTTTTGTCTTTGTCATGCATTTCATATCATGTCATCATGTGCATTGCATTTGCATACGTGTTCATCTCATGCATCCGAGCATTTTCCCCGTTGTCCATTTTGCATTCTGGCGCTCCTATGTCCTCCGGTGGTCCTTTCTACCTCTTTTCGTGTGTCGGTGTTAAACGTTTTCGGATTGGACCGATACTTGCCAAGGGGCCTTGGTTTACTACCGGTAGATCGCCTGTCAAGTTTCGTGACATGAATGATCACACAATCTTCTTCTTCAAGACATGCTTCCAATAAGCTCAACTCTCACATGACCAATCTTTGGATAATTCCTTGAATAACACCTTGGTCAACACAAACTCTCCTAGAAATCAACACATGTACTCCAAGAAAAGCCTATGGACAAAACCTTCAAATATAACTCAAGGAAACCATTAGTCCATAGAGATTGTCATCAATTACCAAAACCAAACATGGGGGCACCGCATGTTCTTTCAACGAGAGCTAGCACGGAGAGGGGGAGAAGGTCAGTAGCTCACTGCGGTTGCAGGGGAGTGAACGGCAAGCTCGGGGAAGGGCTGGAGCAAGCGGGCGGCGAGGGGGATCTCCGGCGACCGAGGTTGAAGACGAGTTCGGTGCAGCGTCTCCGGGGCGAGCGAGCGCTCAGGGATGGGTCGAGGCGAAGCAGTGGACGACGGCGGAGCTTCTTGGCACGGCGAGGCAACGAGTGGACGGTGGTGGCTGCGGTGGAGCTTGTCGGCGGCGACGGCTGCGCTCGGCAGGGAATGGGGAGAGAGCTAGAGAGGGGGAGAGGGCCACGGGGAGAGTGGGGAGAATGAGAGGGGGACGTGGGGGAGTGCGTGGCACTCGTAGGCGCGTCCGGGGCGTCGGCGGAAGCAGGAGGTGGCCGGCGTGTGGCCGTGGGCGTCGGCCATGCGCTTCTCGTCCTCCTGGCGAGAGGAGGAGGACGATTGGTAGGAGCCAGTGGACTGGGCCGAGCTGGTGGGCTAGGTGGGCTGCGCCAGGTAAGTCTCTGTTCTCTCTCTCCTTTCAGTTTTTCATTTATTCTATTATTTATGTAACTTCAGGGCTTTATTAAAAATGCCAGGGCATTTCCATAAATCATAAAATTAATCATGGCTACTGCTTAGAATATATCCAACAGCAAACATGTTAGTTTATGATTATTTGAGCATTTAAAATATTTTATAGCATTTAAATGCCCAAATGCAAATACTATAAGAATTAATCCAATGACCTTAAGATGTCCTAGAAAAATGTGCACCATTTTTGTCAAAGGTTTTAACCCAAAACAAAAAGGGTGGGCTTTTTAGAAGGGATTTTCAGGTTCATTGAAAAAGTTTTTAGTAAACCCTAGTTGCTCCAGGGGGGGTTCTGGGGGTTCTATCATCCCCATTTCAAATTTAAGATAAATTTAAACATGATGCACACTCTAATGCTTGAACTAGCTAGGGTGTGACACTAAGGAAGTGAGCAAAGGGCAATCGCATATATGATGTGTCAACTAAGGAGATGGCATTCAATATTGTGTATATGATGTAAAAACTAAGCATTGCAATACAACATATGCATTATATGAGTAATATAACCCTGCCAAGTTTGAGCATACACCTCAGGGGGATAATAGGACTGGTCATCTGCCTCTGAATCCTCCTCTGAAGAGCTATCTGTAACCAGCAAGATATCTGCTTCAGCAGGTAGCATTGTCTGCTCTGAAGACCTTGTTTTTACTCCAGATTTCTCCATCACCGATTCAAATGGCTGATGCACAGGAAGAGCAGTTGAATATACAAACATTGTCGACAAAAGCAATGAGAAATACAAAAAAAGGACGACATGATATAATTCACATATATGACGCTTGCCTAAACAGCATGGCATTGCATAATTCACATACATAATGCCTTGCAACAAGATAACATTGCATAATTCACATATATAATGTCTTGCAACAAGATGGCATTGCATAATTCACATATATGGTAATTAGACACTAAACAGGTGGCATTCACACAAAGCATGTCTAAACTAAGCAAATGACATAGCAATGCAAGATACCATATGCACGATATGAGCAACATAACCTGCCAAGTTAGGGCATGCACCTCAGGGGGGAAATATGACTGGTCATCTGTCTCTGAATCCTCCTCTGAGGAGCTATCGGTAACCGGCAAGATATGCGCTTCGTCAGATAGCATTGTCTGCTCTGAAGACCTTGTTTCCACTCCAGATTTTTCCATGAACGTGCCAAATGGCTGATGCACAGGAAGAGTAATTGAATGTACTAAAATTGTTGACAAATTTAACACGTAATAAAAAATGATGGCATGATATAATTCACATATAAGATGACTGGATAACCAGGGTGGCATTGCAAAATTCACATATGATGCCTGGCTAGACAAGATGGCATTGCATGATTCACATATACGATAAAGAAACTAAACAGATGGCATTGACACAAAGCATGTCTAAACTAAGGAGATGACATCTTTAATGTATACAGTAAGCAATGCAAGGCACCATATGCATGATATTACCAACATCAGCATGCCAGGTTAGAGCGAAGACCTCATGGGGTAAATAGGAGTGGTCTTCTCCTTCTGAATCCCCCTCATAACAGTTATCTTCCTCTCGATTACGATCCGAAATGGGTGGAGGGGGGCTGCCTTTGCGCCCACCATGGAACGACGTCTGCATGAAATTTTATTGCCACGCAAGGCTCGTCTCTTTTGCTCTACATGATCAGTTCCATTGTGTACAATAACAGTCATGCATAGGAATAAACATAGTGAGATTATGTAAGGAGTGCATGCACAAATCTAGAGTGATGGTAGCAAACTCTAGATAGACCCAAAACCAATGATAGCAGGCAGATAATAGCTTTAGTTAAAAAATACAGATAATGGCTCCTTTAATGTTTGTTTGCACCCAACATGAAACTCATAGTAGACACCGGAGATTAACCAGATAGTAGACAGATAGTACTGATTGCTGCCCCAATATGTACCCCACAACCATTTAAAAACTCAAGTTTCAGCATTAGTTTGGACCTGACTCGGAGTCTAATAGGTGAACACGATGATAATGTAGCATGTCATCATATTAAGCGACGCATAAAGTAAGAAGACACGGAAGAGTGCGACCTCTCTTGCGGACCCGTGTAGTCCTCAAGGTCATCTGCTCAGTTGATGATGGTAATGCAGTTGCTGTGGCTGCCGGCGGCGGGGAAGAAGATCTGAGGTGGCGAAAGACAGTCTGGAGAGCGGATCCCTGCTGTGGTAAACCCTTCCATCGTTAGAGCAGCTGAGCTGGGGTGGAACACAGCGCCGCAGGAGCAGGACAAACCACACAAGGTTTTCTTTGAGACATATCTGTAACAAAAGTAATTGAGTAAGGGCTTGTTTGAATTTGAGGATTCTAACAATGCAGGGATAGGAAATAGACAGTAATAGGATAGGAATGCATGTGCAAAACAAAGAATTTAAAAACATAGGATTTCTGCCAATCTGGGTGTTTGATTCGTAACAATTGGAAGATCACAGGATGCAAAAAAGCATGATGAGATTAAGTCAAACCACAAGAAAATGTACGGTTATAATGCTATTATGCTACTATCTCTTAGTCTTGTGCTTGATGAATAGGAATATGAAAAGTAGGAGAAGTGGAAATTAGAATTCCTACGGTTTTTATTTCAAGGAGACACTACAAATCCTACAGTTTTCCTTTGCTCCATTCCTTCGCACCAAATTCATGAAAAGTAGTACCATAGGAAACTTTCCAATTCTGATGTTTTTCATTCACTTTTCCTTTCAAGCATTGGCGATTCTAGTAGGCAGGCTTGAGAAAGGAAAATCCTACACTAAAAAAATGTTTTTGTGCTACTTCTATTACTTTGGACCCAGGCCACTGCCATACTAGCTCAACTCCCAGGCCCATCGACAAATGCACAGCTCCAATGCGCAGAGATAAATAATGATGGCGTTCAAGAGAGTCCATCATGGATAGCTAAGTTGCCTGGTACCTCACTGCTTGTCATATAGTAGGATAAAATAATCGTATTTCCCGTTACTACGAGTGCTCAGTGGACAATATATATAACATGTAGAGTAAAAAGAGATGCAACAAGTGTACAACCTCTTTGGCGAAGCCATGTTGATCTCAGTGTGATTGGGTTGGCCGGTGAGGATGCTCCGGCTGACTTGGCTGTCGGAGGAGGGGAAGAAGATCTTAGGCGTCTAGAGATGGAGCCTGAGGTACTACTCCGCTGTGATGGAGGGTTTCGTCGTTGGAGCAGCTCCGGTGAGTTGTACGACGCCGAGGCTGAAACAGGACAAGAGAGACAACGAATAATGTTAACTGAGTGGAATTCTAATAGCATCTCCAATACATGACATAAAATACATAACCACAAAGTGCTAGATGTAAAATACATCAGCCGCTCATCTCTGAACTTAACTGTCAAAACTGAATTTAACTGTCAAAACTGAACTTAACTGTCGAAATTGAACTTAACTGTCGAAACTGAATTTTGCTATCGAAACTAAATTTTGCTGTCAAAACTGAATGCACTAGCAAGGTGAGGCTACACGTTGGTCGACTGACTTTTTCATCTTTGGTCAGTCGATTTTGCAGCTGTTGGATACGAAATCAAGGGACTGCGGTTCATCTTCAACCTCCACCCCCCTGAGCCGGCCAAACAGCAGCCCCCTGCCGCCCGCGGCCGGCGATGCGCCGCCCCGCCCGCCCCGAAAACACTCCCCGTCGCCGGTCCGCCGCCACCCCGGCCATCCCTCTAGGCCCCCCCCCCCCGTGCCGAGCTTTTTCTCCGGTGATCCCCACGCCACCACCCCGCCAACGCCCCGCCACCGCCGGCGACCACCGCCCTCATCCTGAACCCTAAGATAGATAGTGGGGTACCTCTCCGGCGAGCCCCCCTCACCGCTGCGGCTGGTTCTTCCTTCACCCCGGCGGCATCAGAGTGAAGTGTCGCTAAATCGGAGCAGCATCGCAAGTAAGAGCAAGAGCAACAGCAGCAGCGCGAGCAAGAGAAATAGCAAGAGCAGACCAGGTAGGGGACCAAGAGCAAGAGCAGAGCAGCAGCGCAAGCGAGAGGTAAAGCAGCAGCAAGTCCTACTTATGTGGACGTCGTCGCCGAGGGAGCGACGCCATGGAGGAAGTGGCCGGCGACACCGTCGTGGATGGAGTCGCGCCTTGTCGGCTCGGGACCGAGCACCGGCAGCACCATGAGATCAAATGAAGAAGAAAATGCGGCGATTAGTGTATAACCTCTTTGGTGGCGCCAATTAGGCCGCAGCTTCATCCGAGGAAACGGTGATGATGATGCTCTTCCGGTGGTGCGGGTGAAGACGGCGGTGTGGGAATGGAGGTGGCGCGAAAGACGAGGGGAACATCGGGGCAACTCCTTGGAGGTGGAGGACGGGGTGGCTGAACCGGCGGGATGATGAGATCGACGATGGATCCTCATCCGGTACGGTGGATGAGGGACGTCGAGGTGTTGCTGTGGACGACGTCGTCGGGGAAGAGGCTCCGGCTGGGTGGCGGACGGAGCAGGGTGTGGGGTTTCGTCGCGGGTTTTCGCGGCCTCGGTGTATGAATGGGTGGGCGGATGGGATGGCAGTTGGCAACCGTGGCTTAGAGATGTGCTTGTCTGAAATGTGGGGTAAGTTACGAAAGTACCCCCACCGATTTGAGGCGGTTCTTTCGGTTCAGGGGTACCGCGGGCATTTCGCGTGTCGGGATTTCACAGGAGGTGGGAGTTTTCACGCGCGTTGTAATTTCGGAATAGCAAGGCACGGGTTGAGATGGAGGGAGTTGTCGGAGCACAACGAGACAAAGATATATCTTAAATATTTCGGGCTAACAAGGCGTGGGTTGAAGAGGCGGGAGTTTCGCAGCATGATAGACAGAGACCCTAGCTTGAATTTTCGCGATAACAAGGCGCGACTTGAAATTTCAGAAGAACAAGCTTAACGTGTACCCAAAACAAAAGACAATTTGCACCTCAACATGCACAACACACACACACACAAACACCATTTAGACTAGAGTAAGGTACACGTTGTCGGTGGGAACGACACCTATGGGATCACAAGAATCCCTATTGTGGTTAGCGGGGCGCGGGGTCATGAGAAGAGCGGATCAAACAGATAGCACACGGTTCGTTTATCCAGGTTCGGGCCGCGAGGATGCGTAAAACCCTACTCCTGCTTTGGTGGATTGTATATCTGTGTTCTTGAGCTAGCTATGGGGCGTGAGGAGCTCCAAAAAGCCGAATCCATCCTCTAGTCGCCTCGGGCCTCCTTTTATAGAAAAAAAGGGTTGCCACAGTGGCACACAGGAGGTGGAAAGGGTGCAGTGCTGCGAGGTTATCCCTCGCATCGCATGACAAGGCGCATTTAATGCATCTTGCTTAGGTGTCCTTGCTTTATCGGGGACGGGGGAGCTCGTCTCACCGCTCCTTCTTGTGTCGACATGCGCCCTGGCCTGCAACGCCTGCGATGCCATGTAGGTAGGCAGGCAGCTGAGGTGGCGCAGTGGTGGGTCTTCACGAAGATCTGCATGCCACCACGCGGGTGCCTGCCCAGCTGGTTGGGTCGGCAGCTGCATGCATGCGGTGGTCGAGGTTTAGTCGGCGTGGGCCTGATGGTGGCCCTGCGGGTGTCCTTGACAAGGGCCTTGCCGGGCCCCGGCAAGGGTCTTGCCGAGGCGCCTGCTGTCATCCCCGACAAGGCGCTTGCCGGGGGCCTTGTGGTCTTCCTCGGCTGGGATCCCGCCAAGGGTTGTCGTCTCCTTAGTGTGTATCTGATCTTGATTGTCTTCACAAAGATCTGCATGCTGCCACGGGGATGTCTCCCGAATCCTTTCCCTTTGGGGGCAGGTGACTCAAGGGTGATTTGCTCCGTAGGCACGGGACGAGTCGCCGCGGCAAGGGTCTTGCCGGGGCTGCTAGAACTGTCTCCCGGCAAGGATCTTGTTGGGGGAGTCCGCTTCGTCCCCTTTGCTCTTCGTGGTCTTGGCCTTAGAATCATTCTAGTTCTCTTGAGCTTCAGTCTTACCCTGGCTCACCTCCCTTGCCTTGCTTGGTGTGGTGGTATCCGCGGCTCAGACTGCCCGTGCATAGTTATAGGGGTACAAAAAGTGTACCCCTCTTTTTGTACACCGACAGGAGCCCCCGGGCCTGGGCCACACATAAGCGCAACGCATTGTTGGGCTAGGCCCAAAAACGGTGCGCGGGCAGGCGGGGCGGTTTTTACCGCGGTAAGATTCTTCGCGCGCTGCGCTTCCCACGATTCCCGCGCGTGGTGTGGCGTGGGGAGGCGCGTGTGACATGGGTGGCATGCGTGGGGTTGGTTCCCGCAGGTATGCGTCACATCATAGTAAAGGGGTGGTTCGCGCCTTCCCCATAAATGGAGGGAGGCATGGAGGCGCGGCCCATTTACTGAATGGGGCTGAGGCGCGGTCTTCAAGGCGTCCACTCCCCACGATCACGGGGTGGGGAGTGGTCATCTCACCCGTCCCCTCGATTCTGCACGTCCGCCACGTGTCTCCCATGCGCCTGGGGTGGGAAACGGTGGAGGCGGGAAACCGGGCCATCGCTGGTTGGGGCGACGGGTCGGTCCTAGCTCCCTGCGCCTTCCATATCTTGATTGGCCGAGCGGGGCGGCCGAGCCCCAACCCCAATCCTTTATAAACAGCGGGAGGGGGGGATGGCGTCCCGCATTCTTTCATCTTCTTCTTCCTTCAGCTTCTACTCCTCCCTTCCATCCGTCATGGAGAGAGGGAATCCCGGTCCTTCAACAGTGGCGGCGAGGGTCACCGCTTGAGAACGCGTCCCTCCTTCTCCTACGCCTGCGGTGGCAGAGCCAGCCGTGAGGGGAAGGGGGAGGGGGCGAGGCCGGGGCGCTCGGGGAAGAGGAGGACGGGGTGGCGCGCCGGCCTTGCCTCCGCCAGCAGCGCCTCCTCCAATGGAGGGCCATGTTGGGGATGACCCTTGTGAGTTCTTCGTCAGGCTGCGCCGGCCGCCACGCCGTCGCCTTCGTCTCCCGACTCTATTTGCGTGGGAGATGGAGCTGGATCTGCCAGAGTCGTTGCGGCTGCACATGAGGGGCTGCGGGATCAGTGGCACGCGGGTCCCGTCGACTTCCCCGCCCCTCACGTGATGTATCTTCGTCGGGGATGGAAGATGTTTGCTCATATTCACCGCTTGACGGAGGGGCTCACTCTCCATTTTAAGCTGATGGAGGGTGGCCTTCTCTCCGTCAAGGTCTTCGGGCTCTTTGGGACCCGTGCAAGGTGCTGCGTGGAGAGCTCTTCTGATTGTGAAGACTCCACCTCGGGCAGGAGTGATGAGGAGGACAGTGGCAGCGACGACAAGGGTAGTAGGCGGCAGGATGACGGGTCCGACTAGGTGTCGGGTGCCGCTCCGTGCGGCACCGGCAACCCCATCATCCGTGTCGCCGGCTCCCTGAACTTCTCGGGGTCGTCTCCTTGGGCGGCTGGCGTTGGGAGGCTGCAGAAGAGGAAGAGGGCGGGCTGCAAGGCCGTCAAGTCGGAGTACGCGGGCACCGATGCCTTCGACGCGTGCTGATGTCCTGTCGCCTCGTCTTCGAGCTCTGCTTCCGGCGCCGCCATCACCATCCAGCCTTTGGACGGCCACCAAGATGTTCTCTTGGTGTCTTCTGCCACCCGTTGCTCGCCTAGGCGCTCCTTTTGTCCTTTTCGCCTCCTTGACCTGCCTCCTGAGGAGAGGGACAAGAAAGGGATTACGGGCACCTTATCTCTTTTTAGTTTGTAAGCCTTCGGGCCTTTGTTGAATTTAAAACTTGTAATCCCATCATTCATGTTTTTCATTCCCTATGGACTGTACCTGAGTGGAATGTTTTTTAATGAAAAAGGGATGCTTGCCGGGTCATTTGTTTGCGGGTGGAACCCACGACAAGGAGTAAATCCTTGATATCTTCAAGATAAACATTTCCTTGCCCGGCAACAGGCCTTGCCGTCTCCCCACTTCGCTCGACCTTCCTCACGCCTTTGGCGGAGGCAGGGATGAGGCGGGTTCAGGCTCCTTGTTTCATCCTTTCGCTGCCGCGACTACGACCAAACTTGGCCCCAGGAACGAGCCCTAGGGCCTAGAGTTATGGGAGCACGGTAGCTTAGGGGAAAACGAGGTTTCACATACCTCAGTCCATAATGGAATGCATGATAAGGGATGAAGAACTTATCTGAAGCTGCAGTCCCCGGCAACCCTGGTTCGCCGTGGGTGAATCTTTGCTCTTGCAGCCCCCGGCAATACTGGCTTGCCGGGGGCTAGATGCTGGTCTGTTCCTCTCTTTTTTTCTCCCCAAGTGGTTCGACACGGATATCTGTGTGTCCTGTGAACCAAAGAAGACAAAAGAAAGACAAAGAGACGCACACTCGACCTCTAAGCTAGGGGTTAGTCGCCGCTAAGCACTATCAACCCTAACCAAGGACGAGACTCGACCTAGCATGCATGCTATAACTTAGGGCGCCAGCGCTTCATTTATTTCTGCTCAGGGTCTGCGCCTGGCTTTGTACAAAGGGTTACATGCGTCATCGGCAAGGCTCGTACAAAAGGTGGCTTGCCGGGGGCCCGGCAAGCTGCGCCTCACGGGTAAAACTTGCGAAGATGCTCAATGTTCCAGGAGTTACTCACCGGAACGGCATCTTCGGTCTCCAGGCGGACTGCGCCGGGCCTGGTGACTCGTATTACCCGATAAGGGCCTTCCCACTTTGGCGTCAACTTGTTGGAATTCTTGGCCGATTGAACGCGCCGAAGAACAAGGTCGCCTTCCTCAAAGCTTCGGGCATGAACCTTGCGGCTATGGTAGCGGCGCAAGGCTTGCTGGTAGCGCGCTGCTCTCACAGCCGCCCGAAGACGATCTTCCTCAAGGAGCATTGCGTCATCTTGCCGCAATTGCTCTTGCTCAAGCTCGTCATAAGCGAGTACTCCAGGTGACCCATATATGAGTTCCGTGGGGAGAACTACTTCTGCCCCATATGCCAGGGCAAAGGGTGTCTAGCCGGTGGCTCGATTTGGTGTCGTTCTGATTGACCAAAGAACCACCGGCAATTCATCAATCCAGCGCCTTCCACTCTTGTGCAGTCTGTCAAAGGTCTTTGTCCTCAGGCCTCGCAGTACTTCAGCATTTGCCCTCTCAGCTTGACCATTGCTTCATGGGTGAGCAACGGAAGCGAAACAGACCTTGCTGCCAAGGTCTTGAATATATTGCATGAAGGTGTGGCTTGTGAACTGCGTGCCGTTGTCAGTGATAACCCTATTGGGTACACCAAAACGGCACACCAGTCCTTTGAAGAACTTGACGGCTGATTGTGTTGTGATCTTCCTCACTGCGTCCACTTCTGGCCACTTTGTGAACTTGTCGATTGCAACGTACAAGTACTCAAAGCCCCCGACAGCGCGGGGGAAAGGGCCCAGTATGTCGAGCCCCCAGACCGAGAAAGGCCAGGAGAGCGGAATGGTTTGAAGGGCTTGAGCTGGCTGATGAAGCTTCTTTGAATGGAACTGACACGCTTCACACCTGGTGACTAGTGTCGTCGCATCCTGGAGGGCGGTGGGCCAGAAGAAGCCTTGCCGAAACGCTTTGCCGGCAAGGGCCCTTGACCCGATGTGGGATCCACATATGCCTCCATGTATCTCCGCCAACAGCCCCAGTCCTTCCTCTCGAGGGATACACTTCAATTTCACGCCGTTCGGCCTCTTTCTGTACAGGACGTCATCGACGAACTGGTACATAGTAGAGCGACGGGCTACTTTTTCCGCTTCTTCCTGCTCCTCAGGAAGTTCCCCTGTTTGGAGGAATCGGACGGTATGCTGTGCCCACGCTGGAGCCTGGGGCTCGACGGCGAGGACTAAAGGCATTTCCTCCGCTATCGGAGCGGCTGTCTCCATGGCAAGAGCTTGATGCTCTGTCGGAGCTAGCCGTCCCGTGGCGGGCTCAGTGTCTCCGGCAACATCCTTGCCGGCGGCTTCGGGGAGCTCGGCGGGAAAGTACTTGCCGGGCCCTGATTTTCTCCTCTTGTTCTGCTCTGTTGATGGATCAACGGATGGCTGAGTTAGCCGAAGCACAAAGGTACCTGGTTCCACAGGTAGCTTGAGGGCAGCGCGTTTTGACAGGTAATCGGCGATATCATTCTCCGCTCGGGGAACGTATTCTGCCTGTATACCGTCAAAACGCTCTTCCAGCTTTCTCACTTCATCGACGTAGGCCTTCATCAACGGGCTCTGGTAATCCTTGTTGACTTGCTTGACGACAAGTTGCGAGTCGCCTCTGACGACGAGTTTCTTGATTCCGAGGTCCGCCGCGATCCTAAGACCGGCAAGCAGCCCTTCGTACTCAGCCGTATTGTTTGTTGACACCTCCCTGGGGAAGTGCATCTGGATCACGTACTTGAGGTGCTCTCCGGTGGGCGCGACAAGCAGTACGCCAGCCCCGGCGCCCTGTAAGGAGAAAGCTCCATCAAAGTACATGATCCAGTCGCAACTTGCCTCCTTGCCGGGGAGAGCAGTCTCTTGGGTTTCTTCGTCAGGCGTCGCGGTCCATTCTGCAACGAACTCCGCCAGGACTCGGCTTTGAATCGTCGAGGTACTCTCAAACTTGAGGCCAAAGCTGGACAGTTCCAGTGCCCACTCTACGATCCTTCCCGTTGCGTCTGGATTGTGCAATATCCGTTGCAGAGGGAGGCGAGTGACGACAGTGATTTCGTGCGCCTGGAAGTAGTGACGCAGCTTCCTCGAGGCCATAAGAAGGCCGAAGAGCAGTTTCTGCACACCGGAGTACCTCGATCTAGCCCCCTGCAGGAGGGAACTAACAAAGTAGACCGGGTGCTGCATCATTTTCTTCTTCGGCGGCACTTCAATTGGCTGCGTCGTCTCGGCATCGGTGGCATCGGGCTCCGTCGCTGCTATTACCTCATCATCAATTTCTCTCTGCGCCACTAGTGCGGCGCTGACCACCTGGTTCGTTGCCGCCAGGTACAGCAGCAACGGTTCCTGTGGCCTAGGCGCAACTAGTATTGGCGCGGAGGAGAGGTACCTCTTCAAATCTTGCAATGCTGCTTCGGCTTCTGGCGTCCACTCCATCGGGCCCGCCTTTTTCAAAATCTTGAAAAAGGGAAGGGCGCGCTCGGCGGACTTGGAAATGAACCTGCTCATGGCGGCAACGCAACCAGCAAGCCGACGCACATCCTTGACTCGCTTGGGCGCTTCAATCTGCTCTATAGCTTTGATCTTGTCCGGATTGGCCTCTATCCCACGCTGTGACACAAAGAACCCGAGAAGCTTGCCAGACGGGACGCCGAAGACGCACTTCTCAGGGTTCAGCTTGAGATTGATCTTGCGTAGGTTTGCAAATGTTTCTTGTAAATCTGATATGAGGGTTGCCCTGTTCTTGGTTTTGACCACTATATCATCCATATAAGCTTCCATATTTCTATGGAGCTGGGGTTCAAAACCAATCTGGACCGCCCTTGCAAACGTTGAACCAGCACTCTTCAACCCGAAAGGCATCCGTATAAAGCAATACGTACCACATGGGGTGATGAATGCCGTTTTCTCTTCATCTTCCCTTGTCATGAAGATCTGGTGGTAGCCGGAGTAGGCATCGAGGAATGACAACAGATCACACCCAGCTGTGGAGTCAACAATCTGGTCGATGCGCGGCAACGGGAAGGGGTCTTTGGGACAAGCCTTATTAATATCTGTGTAATCAATACACAGCCTCCACTTCCCATTTGCCTTGCGCACTACCACCGGATTGGCCAACCACGTTGGATGGAGCACTCCTCTTACCAAACCCGCTGCTTCCAGTTTCCGGATCTCCTCTGTGATGAACTCTTGTCGTTCCAAAGCTTGCTTTCTGACCTTCTGCTTGACGGGCCGCGCATGAGGACAGACAGCAAGGTGGTGCTCAATCACCTCCCTGGGAACGCCGGGGATGTCGGATGCTTGCCATGCAAACACATTGACATTCGCCCGCAGGAAGGTGACGAGCGCATCTTCCTATTTGTCGTCAAGGGTGGAGCTTATGGTAAAAGCTCCTCCCGTGTCGTCCTCCTTGACAGAAACCTTCTTGGTTCCCGGCGGTGTGGCCCTGGACTTCTTGTTTCTGTCGGCGGAGCTCTCTGGCACGTCCTCGACGGGAGCGCTACACTCCGAAGAGGTGCGCTTGCCGGAGTGGGTGCCTGAGGTCTCACCGGTCTTCTTCTTTTGCCTTCCCGGGGCTCCAGCGGCAGGAGCAAGCGCCTTAGCAGTGGCGGCTGCTGCAACTGCTTGTTGGTAGAGTTGGTCAGCGCAAATTAGCGCATCCTTCTTGTCTGATGGGACGGTGATGATCGTCACAGGCCCCGACATCTTCAGGGTGTTGTAGGCGTAATGTGACGCCGCCATGAACTTGGCCAGCGCTGGGCGGCCAAGGATCCCGTTGTAAGGCAAGGGGATCTTGGCAACGTCGAACACAATCCTTTCTGTCCTGTAGTTCAGATCACTCCCAAAAGTCACGGGCAACGTGACCTTTCCCTTTGGTTGACTTCTTCCTGGGTTGACCCCTGGAAACGTGCCCGTCTCTTCGAGGTCTTCATCAGGAATCTGCAATTTCTCGATCACGGCAGGCGAGATTAAGTTCAGACCGGCCCCGCCATCGACTAGCATCTTTGTCACCTTGAGGTTGCGTATTGTTGGTGAAACCAACAATGGCAAGCACCCGACTGCAGTAGTGCGATCAGGGTGATCCTCAGTGTCAAAAATGATAGGTGTGCTGGACCACTTCAGCGGCCTTTGGGCATCAAACGACGGTTCCGCCGCTGTAATCTCACGCGCCCACTGTTTAAGCTGGCGGTGAGAGGTATGCAGCGAGGCGCCGCCATCGACGCACATGGCCTCTGTAGCTTTCTGAAATTCTTGGTCACCAGACTCATCGTCCTCTTCGTGATCATCGTCTTCTGGCTTTTTGTCACGGCCCCGGGCGGGCCTCTCCTGCTGTTTATCTTTGCCGCGACGGCCCGCCTGGCCGTCACGCTTCTTGCCGGACCCCTCAGCACCGTCCTGGCCTTTCTCCTTGTCCCGCCTCTCATATTCAGCCCTCTGCTTCTCAGCAAGGAGCTCAACCTGTCGGCAGTTCTGGAGATCATGGCCTTTGGTGCGATGGATCTTGCAGTATTGCTTGTCGGAGTTTCCTGGCTTCTCGGCAGCCGCCAAGGCCCGGCAGGCGACACATCCGGCAATTTCCTTGCCGGGGTCATCTGCCTTGGTTTTCTTGGCGGAGCCGGCGTCGTCAGATCCCTCGACGGCAAGCACAGCTTTACCTTTGCGCTTCCTGTTGCGGCGCCGGCCTTTCTTCGCCGGGGCGGCAGTATCCTCATCTGAGGAGTCGGTTTCCACGCCGGCATCTTCGCCGGGGTACTTCCTTCCCTCTTCAGCTCGGGCACATCTGTCAGCAAGAACATAGAGTTCTGCCACATCTTTCACCTTGTTCATTGCCAGTTCTTCGCGCATCTTGCGGTTACGCACGTTCTGATGGAACGCGCTGATGATGGCGGCAGGGTGAACATCAGGGATATTGTACTGTACCCGGCTGAACCTCTGTATATACTTGCGCAGACTCTCGCCTCCCTTCTAGGGAATGACATGCAGGTCGCTTGCTTGGCCATGGGCTTGGTGACCTCCAGTAAAGGCGCCCACAAACTCATGGCACAAATCCGACCAGGAGGAAATAGAGTCTACCGGCAAGTGCATCAACCACGACATGGCGTTGGGTTTAAGAGCCAATGGAAAGTAATTCGCACGCACCTTATCATCGCGGGCTCCGGCAGCTTGCATCGCGATGGTGTAGATGCTGAGGAACTCAGACGGGTGTGTCTTGCCGTTGTACTTTTCGCCAATGTCAGGTTTGAAGGTGCGGTGAGTGGGCCACTGGAACTGCCGCAGCTCACGGGTAAAAGCCGGACAGCCTTCCTCGTAAGGTAGGCCTCCAGAGCTCTCCGGGGCCGGGTGGTTCACAGCAGGCCCTGCTCGCCTGTCTGACTGGTGGCGCACTCCGCGCTGGTGCTCGATAGTGGTTCGAGCGTCTTCATGGGCCCGTTCCCGAAGAACTTGGCGCTGGTCACAGTGGGTCCGCGGGTTAGACGATGCTATGGAGATGTCGTCGCCCGCGATGTCGCGACGAGTCAGCGTCCGCGGTACCATATGGGGAAGAGGTGAATGCACCGTGGTCGCGGCGCCGCCGGCTTTTCCGCCACTGGTCCACGAGACTCCATCGGAGCATCGATCCGGGGGCCCCACCGGACTTGGTTCGTCTTTGTTGGCCACCGCAACAAGGCTTCGGATAGTGGCTCTCCATTCGTCGAGTTTCCCCATAGTGGGAGGAAAGTCGAGGAGCAACTGCGCACGCGCTAGGGCCTCTGCTGGCATCGGTGGCAGCGAAACCTGCCCGGATCGCGACGCGCTTCGACTTCTGACCATGTCAGAAGGAGCTCTATCACGACCCCGCGGTCGCATGCCGTTTTCACCAGCGCCTCGGCGAGTGGGCAGGTCTTCTACGTCCCGGGAATGGCGCTCGGGGCTCTTCCCGCGGCGATGCCCGGGATCTTCGGCGTGATTACGCCGTTCGTCGCACGCTGCCTGGGAGGAGCGCACTGTTGGCACCGGCGTGGGAGTCTTGGAGGCCCTTGCGTCGCCTTCGGGCGGGGCGGCGATCACCCTGGAAGGCCCCGCTCCACCCGTGAAGGTCTTGGCTCCGCCTTTGGATTTGGTGACGTGTGGCCCGTTACCAGGCGCACAAACATCGCCGCCTCCCAAACTCCGGCTGCTGGGATGGTGTTGGTGTTCGCGAGCAGCGCCCCGGGTCCTTTCTGCGACCGGTCCGCTGCTCGCCCGCGTCGGGACGGGCTGTCCGGCTTCCGACTGGCCAACCGCCACCGTCGTCTTCTTCTTGGGCGCCATGATGATGAAGAAGCGCCGAACTAACTGCTAAAGCCGATTCTCACAACTGCGCCCCCTACCTGGCGCGCCAAAGATGTCTGTGGGAACGACACCTATGGCATCACAAGAATCCCTACTGTGGTTAGTGGGGCGCGGGGTCGTGAGAAGAGCGGATCAAATAGATAGCACACGGTTCGTTTATCCAGGTTCGGGCTGCGAGGATGCGTAAAACCCTACTCCTGCTTTGGTGGATTGTATATCTGTGTTCTTGAGCTAGCTATGGGGCGTGAGGAGCTCCAAAAAGCCGAATCCTTCCTCTGGTTGCTTCAGGCCTCCATTTCTAGAAAAAAGGGGTTGCCACAGTGGCACACAGGAGGTGGAAAGGGTACAGTGCTACGAGGTTATCCCTCGCATCACATGACAAGGCGCATTTAATGCGTGTTGCTTAGGTGTCCTTGCTTTATCGGGGACGGGGGAGAAACCTGTCTCGTCCGTCGCTGCTCCTTCTTGTGTCAACACATGCCCTGGCCAGCGACGCCTGCGATGCCATGTAGGTAGGCAGGCAGCTGAGGTGGCGCAGTGGTGGGTCTTCACGAAGATCTGCATGCCGCCACGCGGGTGCCTGCCCAGCTGGTTGGGTCGGCAGCTGCATGCATGTGGTGGTGGAGGTTTAGTCGGCGTGGGCCTGATGGTGGCCCTGCGGGTGTCCTCGGCAAGGGCCTTGCTGGGGCCCCGGCAAGGGTCATGCCGAGGCACCTGTTGTCATCGCCGGCAAGGCGCTTGCTGGGGGCCTTGTGGTCTTCCTCGTCTAGGATCCTGCCAAGGGTTGTCGTCTCCTTAGTGCGTATCTGATCTTGAATGTCTTCACAAATATCTGCATGCCGCCACGGGAATGTCTCCCGAATCCTTACCCTTTGAGGGCAGTGCACTCAAGGGTGATTTGCTCCATAGGTGCGGGACGAGTCTCCGCGGCAAGGGTCTTGCCAGGGCTGCTAGAACTGTCTCCCGGCAAGGATCTTGCCGGGGGAGTCCGCTTCGTCCCCTTTGCTCTTCGTGGTCTTGGCCTTGGCGTCATTCTAGTTCTCTTGAGCTTCGGTCTTACCCTGGCTCACCTCCCTTGCCTTGCTTGGTGTGGTGGTATCCGTGGCTCAGACTGCCCGTGCATAGTTATAGGGGTACAAAAAGTGTACCCCTCTTTTTGTACACCGACACACGTGCATTGCATGCATGAGATTTGGCAACCAAATTATGAATAAATACCACATTATAGCATGCAAGCTTTGAGTCATATATGCATGATGTAGATGTTCGTTTAATTCTTATAGTTCATTTCATTCAAAATCATCTAGTTTTTATAAGAAAGCTAATCTATTTTAAGATTCATGGAATTGTACATCGTAAGACATAAAGTAAAAACAAATAATGGAAAATCATGTAGAAAAACATTTGGGTAATTCTGATACGGAAGATTCTAGAACAAATAAGAAGTGCTTGTGTTTTGATGTTTGTGCATTATGCTTAAGTTCAACCATGGAGTCTTCTAGATTATACATGTGGCGAAATCTGGTGGAATCTAGATGATATCCAACGGCCAGTGGTGCTCAAATTTTCCATCTTTGGACCATCGGACTCGCCTCATCCAATGACCATCTTTCAAAGTTAAAGTTACCCGCACATAATATAAAAAAATATAAAATATAATATATATAGGGGTATAGATATAGATATGTGATGCAAAAGCCGCCCATCATCTCCAATTAGAATAGTGTGTCCATGCACGGATGCGACGTGGCCAAATGATGTCAGCCATCGGTATCTCAAATTCAAATCAGTCTGACCTTGCTCAATGTGTATACATTACAACATGCTCGTTTCCAAACCACAACATGCAGATCTCCGTTATATTCACGCATGCATGGGTTTCAAACATCAGGATCTCTTATTCAAATATTTGAATTCAACTTTACATTGATTGTGACCTCACCTATTCAGCTATTCTTTTACACCCACACAGTAGTCTTCTCTTTATAATTGTACCACTAACTTTCTCTTGTGCATGCATTTACACACACTACCAATCGGCATTATCCATCGCACGCATGCAATCTTTTTCTTCAGGTCGGTCTCCCATGAAGGCACACACCAACACACATCCCCCTCTCCATCATATCGGGCATTCTTTATCTCTCACGCATGCATGCGCAACGATCGATGTTCCTCTATGTATGTGTGTATATAGCTAGGTCTTTCATAGTTTTCCACACAAACCGATCAATCAATATATCCAGTGAGGTCTCACCCTATTTCCCACGTCCACATCGATCAATCTATACCTCTTTATATAGGATTAACATATATAGCTAATACACCCACATTAATTATGTATCCAATGTCCCCCTCTCATCATCCATGCCTTCCGCTTCATCCCTCAGATGCATGCACAATGGCGAAGACAGGGGGCAGTAAGGGCCCTGCCCCCTCCCCCCTAACATCACTATATATCAAGGCTAATATGGATGTGATCATTAGACAATTGCTACTAAAAATGGTTTAAATTCATGAATTGACTCTCCTCGTAAAGGATTAGCAATGCTTGGCCCCCTAGCTCATTTATTTTTCATGGCTCTGCCACTGCGCGCATCAGCGCACGTGTTCGCCCCCTCTCTCTAAATATCGATCTCGCACTTGTGCATTCCTTCATAGTCTCCCTCCACTCGGCCCTCGCACCATCTTCTAGCCCCCCACCGGATTTTGCCACATGTACAATCTAGCAGACTCCATGGTTGAACTTAAGCATAATGCACAAACCTCAAAACAACAGTGGTTCTCTTTTGTTCTAGAATCTTCCGTATCATAACTGCCCAAACTTTTTTCTAGTTGAATTGCCATTATTTGTTTTTACTTTATGCTTTACAACGCACAATTCCATGAATCATAAAATAGATTAAGGGCTTCTTTGATTCAAAGGATTCTCAAAGGAATTTTGGAGGATTCTAATCATTAGGGATTTTCCCTATCTTGGTTGTTTGATTCGTAGGATTGTAAACTATAGGAATTTTTCCATATGATTCATTTGCACTAGATTTCATAGGAAACATCCCATCCACTCAAACCTCCTTGAAAGAATTCTGCGTTTTTTCTATGCACAATCAAACACTCGTACAATCCTGTAGGATTCAAGACGACATTCCACTATAATCCCATGTTTTTCCTATTCCCACGTTCTTAGCTTTTTTATAAAAACTAATTGATTTTGAATGAGATGAACTATTAGAATTAAACGAAGGGCTACATCAGGCATATATGACTCAGAGCTTACATGCTATAGTGTGGTATTTATTCATAATTTGGAAGCAAAATCTGATGCGTGCAATGCACGTGTACCTTACTAGTACTTCGAGTATGTGCAAAACACGTAAATTAGAATACCAATGGCACGCTACACACTGTCTCTCTTACAGTTCATGAAGCCACGTGGCACATGTGTAGGCTTTGTCGCGACCTCCTTGCGTGGATTGATCACATGGACGTGTTGCTTGTTCCAGAAGAATGTACTCGTCCTCCCTGAGCCATACTAGCAGTACATGCACGAAGCGAAGATGTGCACGCACGCCATGCATGCACTCATTCCTCGCACGCACACGCGGGTACACGGGCAGACGCAATTTTGTACCAAGATCCACCCCATGTGATAATTTGATGCGTGTAAAGTCGTTCACTTCATTCATGGTCAATTAATACAGCGCATGCAAATTGAGTGGACGTGAGGGCGGAAGAAAGACATTATTACTCCACTGCGCGCATGCGAGTAGTTAAATCAGGGGTTGCTAGTAGTACTTCCATTGGCCTCCTTCGTATTTTGTGCCAATTTTTGACACTAACATAATATTTACGCATTTGAGCAGTGTAGTACTTGAAATTTATGTTCCGCTAAACTCATCAGGAGCCGTTTCGGGCCTCGAAACCAGAACCATCAATTAATCTTTACCTTGTTCCCATCACATTCGAAAGCCTGCTCACACCTACTAGTAGTACGTACCAAACCTGAACGTGTTCCCACTATGCACGTATTAGTACTAGTGCTAGTACTTAGGTTATAAAAAGAGTAACTACCTAACCAAAAATCACTCTACCTTTCCTCCTCATAAGTGCTTCTTCTTCGTCCGTCATTGCCATGGCCGGTGAGCAGAGCTCTAGGTCGAGAACTACTCGTAACAAGGGAGCGGCAACCAAGGCTGCAGAAAAAAAGAGAGGGCTCGCCGCCACGCAGAGACCTCGAAAGATCTCTCACGGACAGGCGATGGCTCCCAGGAGCGCCCTAGCCGCGGAGGCAAACATGCCGAGCCGGCGGAGCTGGAGTCGTTATCCCTCGACGGCATGCCCGATCAGCTCAATAAGCAGAAGGAGTTCATCCAAGGTTTGTTGGAGTTGCTGAAGGAGAGCCTCGACGACATGCCTGCTGAGCTCAATCAGCTGGGGGAGTTGACCACCGGCTTGGTGATGCTGCTGAAGAAGAGCATTGCCTCGGAGAAGAAGGCAACCGGCGAAATCCTACGACTTCGGGAGGACAATGCGAAGCTCTGCCACGAGATCGACCTATTGAAGGAGAAGAATGCCGGCTGGAAGAAGCTGCATGAGAATAGTAGTTCCTCGATGAAGATGCTGTAGGCCCTCGCCATGGAACAGAAGGAAGAGTTGGCGAAGCTCCGCATTGAGCACCCGGCTGCTGTCAAGGTACGTAATATGGCCGTGGAACAGATGATGAAGGCTCACATCGAGAAATGATGCGTCATGGACACAATGATGAAGATGGCAGAGGATACGCGCAAGGAGATGGAGGTCGTGGAGGCGATGAAGAAGCAGTTACGACTCCGCGATGAATTAGATCATTTGGGGTGATAATCTTCCTCCTTCTTTTGCTCATGTGTTTCATCTTTTGCTTCGGGTGTTTCGCCACACATGGCACGTTCTCTACAAGGCATGAATAAAACAATGTATTTAGGGAATGAATAGAACAATGCTAACAATGAGATGACTAGCAAATTAGATCATTTTTTATCGCCATATGGCACTCGGCTGCCATGTTTCGTGCTCCTCCATCGTAGTACTACTCCAGTGGAAAACTTGAGTATACCGCACGGTTCTTTGCTC
Source organism: Triticum aestivum (assembly GCF_018294505.1). Lineage (NCBI taxonomy): Eukaryota > Viridiplantae > Streptophyta > Magnoliopsida > Poales > Poaceae > Triticum > Triticum aestivum. Next base: position 360,465,867 of record NC_057800.1, on the reverse strand, counting down.
CTCCTCGATCAGGTCGTCGGCGCATTTATACAAGCAGTCAAATCACAAGGCCCCGCCTTCCAACATTAATGAGCCGTCAAATCACAAAGGCCCTCGCCTCTCGTGAAACCAACCAAGCTAGACTGCCCCGCCCTCTAGCCTTTTAAAAAATGTATACTTTTGTACAACAGTAGTATCGATGGATTGCGCCATGGAGCAAAACTTGAAATTAAAAAAAGGTGGTACATATAGAGAGTGCTCGTCGCCAAATTATGCATATAGTACTATTAAAAAGGCTAGTCACAATAATGGTGTCCAGCACAACCCACCCCTGAAATATAACTAAGAGGGTGCTTGGATACGTTTTAGTCCCATGACTAAAAGTAGTGGGACTAAAACATGCTAGCCTCACCCATGCTTGGATCCAAATACTAAAAAGGCTAAAATCAAGTTAATGAGCATTTATTATCCTCCAAACCCTCCAATCCAGAACTCGCCTGTGTTAAAGGAGAGGAGTTAAATGAGTAGAGAGAGGACTAATCCACATTTTAGTAGGGGTACCCCAGACTAAAAAATTTTAGTCTTAAGACTAGTTTTAGCCCCTCTTTAGTCAGGGGTGCTTGGAACTTTAGCCTCTTAAAGAGACTATTTTTAATCAGACTAAAATAAGTCCCTTGGATCTAAGCACCCTCTAAGCATCCTGGAATTCTTTGACAAAACTAAGCACCCTGAAATTCTTTGACAACTAAACTGCTGGCTATATGATGTTGGCCATATATATTGTACGTATATAATGTGAAGAAATGAGTGGTAGTACTATACCAACTAAAATATGAAATGTAAGAAATACTAGTATGTATGTACTGAAGAGTTAAAGTAAAGAGAAGAAACATAACATAGTTCTGCTGGGGGCTCATCACAACACACCCCTCAAATTAAATTAAGAACAGCTGAAATTAAACTTTGCAAATATTCCGGTAGACACTGCACTGGAACCACCATGAGCAATGGCACTGCCACCTTACTCAGAGTCCTCGTCCATGTCCTCGACTTCATCCTTGTCCCTCTTCCTCTTGGCCGATACTTCTTTGCTTGAACCGCACATTTGGTTGTTGCTCTTCATCCAACCCTTGTAGATATTGAAGCAAAGGTAGCCATCCTTTGCAGCATAGTGGATGTGGTCTATATCTAGTACATTCCGCTGCCATGCATGACGATGAAACGTGTAATGAGGTTTCTCCAGTTTACCGTACGAAGGATGAACCATGGCTCCTGCCAGGGTCAGCATTGAAGGCTGACGAGAGGACACCAGCCGATTCTTCTGGAGGTCGAAGGTGTTGCCTACAACGAGGCCTATCTAACGTAGGACTTTTTTGGCGTTACCAAAGTCTACAGTAACGAATTTCACTGTTTTGTCCTTGAGGAAGTTCTTAAAATCCTGGCACTCAACGTCGGCATGGCATATGTGGTAGACCAAGCAAACATTATGTACGCTAACCTAGATCACGGCGGGCTTCTTCCTCTCTTCGTCCTTTAGATCCTTCGGTCGTCCCAGGACTGTGGTGTACTCAACATCTAGCCCAGCGACCCACTCATCATCTGAGTTTTCGAACATGCGTCTGAAGCGAGAAAGGCATCCTTTCACCATCGCGGAAGAACGGGTGTAGATGACGTCGAACTCATCGCCGGTGATGGTTCTAACCTTGTACTCACCGCCGATCGTGGAGATTTGGGACGCCATGGATTTGGGAGGAGGGTTAGGATTAGTGGAACTGCCATAATGTGAATGGACGGGACAAGTAGGAGCGAACCGCCATAGTATTGAAGGACGTGCAGGGATGAGTAGGAGCGAACTGCTAGCGTGCGAACGGCAGGGTAGTGGCTTTCCATTATCCCATGATATGGGCTTCCGAGAGCCCTTGGATCTGAGATCGAATGGTTGCATGGCGTGATTCTAGACCTATGGGTGAATATTCTATCCTAGAGGGTTATTTTGCAAATTTTCAGCAACTTAGCATGCGATCGTTTGATCTCAGATCCAAGGGCTGACAGCAGCCCGTATCATGGTCACGCCTACCACGACCGTCGTGTCGCTCGCGCGATCGCGCCCTTGGAGATTTATCACGGTGCGTTAGGCTATCTGATGTTGGCATGTCATACATAGTCATCACTTAGTCACTCATACTACAACAAGGTTGGCTATAAGTGTATTTTTCACTCATCTCTATCTCTTTCTTCGTACTCAAGGAAGAAACGGTGCTAAGCGTGTGTATTTATTGCATTTCCCAAGGAGTGACCTCTTCCAATCAAATGGTGTTGCTAAGTTTGCTCCACTTAATTAGCTATAGACTCAAAATTGTCTTTTCACCTAGGTACACGCGCTTAGCACAGTTTCTTCCTTGGGTCACCAAACTAGTCTCTCTCTTCTTGATTAACTTGCCACATCAGACTTTATGCCTATGTGGCAAGCTTAAGCACCTGTAGGAGCAAGTAAAAGTAAGTACAATAGTGCTCTTTACATGGCATTTTTGCATATGTGGAGGAAAGAGAGGCAAGGAAAAAGTGGAGAAGTGGGCTCTCATGCAAGAGCCAGCCTCTACTACATGGTGGAGCATTGGGAGAGCCACCTGTATGGAGGTGGTCAGGAATCTGGGAGACTCACGCCGGTCGTAGCGCCGCAGTTAAAATGATAATGGCAAGTCAAATCACGGGGCCCCACCTGTCCAGCAGTAACTCGCTGTCAAATCACATAGCCCTATGTTTGCAGCAGCCTACTCCCTCGTCTTCTCGCGTCTCTGTCGAACCGACTAGGCGGAACTGCCCCGCCGCCTACCACGTAGGAAAAGCCCCGCCCTCGACTTTTAAATAGTATACAATATACTAATTTTGTATCCATGGATTGCGCCCGCGCCATGGAGAAAAGCATCTAGAAAATGGAGGAGAGATGGTGGTCTTGCAATAGAGAAGAGGGAGAGGCGAGACGGTGGTTTTGGAATGGAGATGACGGAGAGGAGAGGTGGTGGTTTTGCAATGGAAAAGAGGGAGAGGAGCATGCGGCAACGATTTAGGATTGGACGAGAGGGCCGACGCGCTCTAACTGAATCAAAACCAAAATCAATTTACCATTCAATTAAGAAAGCAACCCCACATTAACTAGTCTCCCTTTTATTATGGGTCATAATTGACCATGATTGTCGCACATAAAATATATGTTATACGTTGTATACAAGGCCACTATCAAAATTACAATTTGCAACTATACAAGGCCACTAACATTAATCGAGGCAAAATTGATGGCGTTTGCCTTGTACTAGCACCCGAGGACATTAATATCCCTTGTGTGCATGCGGGAGTGAGAAGATCTTGCATTCCCAACATTAATCAACCAATGAGGAGTAAGAGGGTTGGCTTGTTGTGCTTGGGAGAGAAAAACCCAATTAATTAACACGACAATCAAGGTGACAAGCTAGCTTGCAACATTGACTTAAACATAGCATTGATTTTTACCTTGGTACCTGTAATATGAGTTTGTGGCCTTGTATACAAAAATGGAGGGATTATAATTTGAAAGTACATTCAGATACGAACCAAATGATACAATTTTTGGTGACATGCATTCACATTTTTCTTGTCAAATACAGTACGTGGTCAAACTTTGACCCAAAATACGCGAAACAACAAAAAATACTTCCAAGACCAGCGCCGCTCTTCCGCTATTCTCCTCTTAAACCACCGCCGCTCCTCTCCTGTTCCAATCTAAATGCAGCGCCGCTCCTCTCCTCTTCCATTTCAAAACCACCGCCCCTCCTCTCCTGTTCCAGTCCAAAACTAGCGTCGCTCCTCTCGTATTCCAGTCCAAAACTAGCGTCGCTCCTCTCCTGTTCTAATCCAAAACCAGCACTGCTCCTCTCCTCTTCCATTCAAAAACCACCGCCGACGAGTGAAGGTGTTGTGGAGAATTAGATCGATGGAGGAGTACAACCGATACGTGAGGATCGCAGACGGCGACCCTGTGAAGCTAGCTAGGATGTTGGAGATACAGTCTTGGTTTGACAACAAGGACCAACTAGCGGCGACTGCGACATCCATGGCCAAATATCTGCAACAGAGCGAAAAGGCGGCGATACTCCCAGAGGGAGTCGCTCCGGAGTACATAGAGCTGCTCCTCTGGGCCATGGAGCAAACAGATTCACCGAATCCGATCGTGAGGGAGCGGTGGTGGGAGTATCGATCCCAAATGGAGCATCCACCAGAGATTGAAGGATCGAGCATCTACAGGGTGTCGTTTGTGAGGGTGTCCTGCCAGAGCGAGCCGGTGGAGTCTTCCTCGACCGAACCCAACTGCAAGAGGAGAAAAGCAGTTGGCCCGATGATGCTTCCCCGCCATCGTCTTCCTCGCCGTTCACATCGTCTCACGGGGCGGCTGTCTGCCGCCAAGGAATAGGAGGAGGCTGCCCCCAGCCCAATAGTTGAGCAGGTTGTGAATTGTCATGAGGAGCTTAGGGTTGTCAGTATTTGCAGGTTGTGAATTGTGTTTTGTGTTGTGTATTTTGAGAGTACTTTCAGATATGAATGTCTTTTGAATTTCAGATTTGCAGTATTGAGCATATAAAGTATTTTATGAATTCTAGAGATATATTTTTAGCACTTAAAAAAATGTAGTTTCATAGGAGTATAAAAGTGCAGACAATGTGATTCTCAGAGAAGAAACTGCAAGTTTCAGTTTCAGATAAGAAACTGCAAGTTCAGTTTCAGATAAGAAACTACAACTTTCAGAGGCAGAGCATTTATATTAACACAGCCTTTTCAAACAGGGTTAACATCATGTTGGAAGTTTTATTCATGGTCGAAAATGGAACTACCAGCCAGTTAACATCATGTTGATCAACATTCATGCATAGCACATCTTCATATGATGCACAGTCAAAATGCCCACACAATGTCGAGTGTGCGAAACACAGAGAAAATGAGGGACGAAGTTTTGGCAAGTGTTGGACGTGGTTTTGGGCTGCCCCGTCTAGGCTTTCATTTTTAACATGCGCAGCCCACGACCTCGGATGGGAGGTCCATAGGCCTGTTTGTATTTTCTTCGGGCCGTCATGTATCGATCGGCCTATGGACCTCCATCTAAGGTTTTATTTTTGGCAGCCCAATTTATGTATTTTTTTGAAGAAAATGCAGAGGTCTGTTCTATTTTTCTATATAAGAAGAGGAACGCCAGGTCCAACTTATGTTTCCCTTCTAACTATATTATATATATTTAAATTATTTTATATGTTGACTGGTTAGTTCACATACTCCCTCCTTTTCGGTTTATAGGGCTTATCTCAAAATTTTAGTTTTTCCATTTTATAAGGCTCAATTTGGTTGTTTTCCATCACATGTTCAGATTCCAAGGTGCATTAAATCATTGCATGCAAGTATTAAGAGAAAATTGACCAATGCATGTACTTTATGCATGCATGCATTGCAATTTATGCATTGATAAACATAATTTTTTGAGGAAAACAAGTGCATTAATTAGGTGCTTTTGCAAACTACAAAAAGTATTCCACCATTCATCATCTACCTTGGTTGGTGAGATTTTTGAATTGAGCCCTATAAACTGAAAAGGAGGGAGTAATTGGCAAATAGATCTCGACGCCACCCCCCGCCTCCTGACTCTGAGCGCGCCTGCCCCCCTCAGCAAGTCCGCTCGCGCGCCCCATGGAGTCGCCGGCCATATCCATGGGGGAATGGCTGGAAGACTGGCAGATGTACAAGATGCATCTCCCACATGTCTACAAAGCCTTCCCGTGGATGCTCCAGCCGCTCGACTCCGTCACGCCGGCGGTGCTACGAGAGACTCGAGGGAGGAGATGGAGGGAGCGGGCGATGCGGATCCGCGACGACGCTCTCTCCTGGACCCAGTGCACGCGTGAATGGAGGGAAGCAGAGGAGGAAGCTGCGAGGGTGGAAGCCGAGGAGGGACCAAATCTGTTCTCTCACTCGCGCAGGTATGCTTGGATGTGCAAGGATCATGTGGATTGGGAGCTGCTCAATCTAGCCCTGCAGATCTACTTTGAAGGACATTTCTCGGAGAAGCATAGGATGCCCCACCCCAGTGAGCCGCCGATTGCGTTTGTTCGATGGGCAAAAGGAGAAGTGAATTCAAGAGATCCATGCCGTGCTCCGAGATGGGAATGCTTGACTAGACTCCTGCCCACCAGCACGCCACCGGAGCCGGAGCAGGTGGATCCCCTACCTTACCTCTCCCCCAAACCTGCAGAAGATTGAAATTAGGCTTGCAATCTGCTTCAATTGAGTTGTCTGGTGGTTATTTCTGCTTCCTGAGAGACAACATCTGGCTGGAGGATGAGAAGGAACCAGGACCTCCGATGAATTTCCCCTATCACAATGGGGGGAAGCGCCGGTTGGGCAGTGGTACGGCCCACCTCCGCCCCAAATGGGGGCACAATCTGGGCAGGCTCCTGTAATTGCCCAAGATCAATCTGCTGGTGGTTCTGACTCTCAGATCAGTGGGAAATCTCAAGGAAAGAATCAGCAAAAGAAGAGATAGGACATCCAGAAAACTGCTCTTGCCCCTGCTTCGGGCCTTATGGCATACTCTGAGGTGATCTGCTACAACTGTGGGGAACCAGCGCATCATTTGGATAAATGTGTCAAGCCCAAGAGTTTTTTTATCTGCAAAATGGTTACCCATAAACTTGAGAATTGCCCTGTCAGAAGGAAAACCCACAGTTCTGCTAGATATGTTGGAAGTGCTGTTCCAGGATTATGTCCACCATTGACAGAATTTTCTGTAACACAGAATTAGATAGTTTCTTTCCCCTTTCTAGTTGTAGAGCTCTGCCCAGATGTGGTAGTGACCACACTCCTTTGCTTTAGGACTCTGGTCTTAACCAAACTCCAAAGAGTAATAGTTTTAAATTTGAAAAGTGGTGGTTCCTTAGAGAAGATTTTACTGAGCTAGTTAGGAAAATCTGGAATGATCCTACTGGGAGCAGCTGCCCCCCTAGAAAATTGGCAGATCAAAATCAGGAGATTTAGAAGAACTACCAAAGGGTGGAACTCCAATGAGGAAGCTAATCTTAGAAAATACAAAAGGACTCTCCTCCTTGAGTTTGATTCTCTAGATATTAAGGCAGAAACCACTGGCCTCTCTGAGGCTGAGACTAATAGATTAAACTTTGTCCATGGAGAGCTCAAGAAAATTTGGCTTCAAGAAGAAATCAAAGCCAAACAAAGGTCTAGAGATAGGAACATTAAGGAGGGTGATAGAAATACAGCTTACTTCCATGCAGTAGCTAACCAGAGGAGGAGGAAAACCCTCATTCACTCCCTTGATGGCCCTAATGGCCCTTTTACTGAGGTAGATGAGATGCTGAAAGTGGCTAGTGACTTCTACAAAGACCTGTTTAAGAAAGAAAACCCTTCTGGGTTCTCTCTACAAAACAATTTTTTCTCTGCTTCTGAAAAAGTCTCTCCTGCTGAAAATGAGCTGCTAGAAGCCCCTTTTTCAGAGACAGAGGTGAAGGAAGCCATTTTTAGCTCTTATCCTAATGGGGCTCCTGGTCTTGATGGGATTCCCTTCTTGTTTTACCAGCATTTTTGGGACTTGGTGAAAAATGATCTCTTAGATCTTTTCCAAACCTTTCATAGAGGAGAGTTGGATCCAGCAACTTACTCATGGGGGGTCTGTTGGGGTCAAGTTAAATAACTGTGAAAGTGATTTTTTTTCCTTGCTGGTAAAGGCCTTAGGCAAGGTGACCTCATCTCCCTGCTTTTGTTTAATTTAGTAGTGGACGTTCTTACTAAAATGCTGAGCAAAGCTGCTGATCATAGTCTGATTGCAGGGCTCTGTCCTGAGGTCTGCCCTGGTGGCATCATCTGCCTTCAATATGCAGATGATACCATCCTTTTCTTAGACAATGACTCCACACATGCTAGCAATCTGAAAACTGTTCTAACCTGGTTTGAACAAGTCTCAGGCATGAGAATCAACTACTCTAAAAGTGAACTCATCCCTATCAACATGGATGATCAGGAGTTAGCTGACTTCCTCTCTATTGTAGTCTGTAATAAAGGTAACTTCCCCATTAAGAACCTATGTATCCCTCTCCACTATGATAAACTGAGGAGAGAGGATATCCAACCCTTCTGGATAAAATCATTAAAAGGATTGATGGGTGGAGGGGCAAACTTCTCTCTTACAGAGGTAGATTGATCCTCATACAAGCTTGTTTGGCTAGCATTCCAGTGTATCTCCTCTCCTTCTTCAAGTTCCCTAAATGGGCAGTGAACCTCATTAATTCTCAGATGTCTCATTCCTTGTGGAATGATTTTGAGGGAAACAGGAAGCTACACCTTGCTAATTGGGCCCTAGTCTCTATGAAAAAAGATTTTGGAGGCCTAGGCATACCTAACCTCCAATAAATTAACATATGTCTTCTAGGGTCTTCGATTAAAAGATTCTATGAGGAAGACCTGAAACCCTGGAAGCTTCTTATTGCCCATAAATACCTAGGAAATAATCCTAATATTTTTGTCCCTTCCTCCAACCCTAAGACCTCTAGATTCTGGAAAGGATTAAAATCTATTATGCATGATGTGAAATTTGGCTACAGATGGAACATAGGGGATGGGAGCAGAACGAGGTTCTGGGAAGATACTTGGTTTGGCACATTCCCCCTAGCAGTCCAATTTTGGCCTATTTACTCTGTCTGCAATGAGCTTAACAAAAGTGTCAATGAAGTTTGGGACGGTCAATGCCTAAAACTCTCTTTTAGAAGGAACTTTAGTGATAGTCTCATGGAACAATGGTTCCAGTTGGAGGAAATTGCCAAAAGCATTACCTTTACTGCCGAGTCGGATGCCCTGATTTGGCAGCTGGACAATAAGGGGAAGTATTCCTCCAGCTCCCTCTATCATGCTATCAACTTTAGAGGGATTCAACCCGTGTTTATCCCTGTTGTCCGGAAATTGAGAGTTTCCCCTAAAATTCATGTATTTCTCTGGCTTCTCTCCAAAAAGAAATTGATGACCAGGGATAACCTTAGGAAGAGACACATCATCAAACCCCTTGATTGTGTTTACTGCTTGGAACAAGAGTCTTGTTCTCACCTATTTTTTGAATGTATAGTTGCTAAACATCTCTGGGCCCACATTGAGGAATATTTATCTAGTTAGATTGGCTCATCCTTTGAATATGTCGCCATATTCTAGATTGCTACCAAAAAGTGCTCAGTTTTAAACACTGTTAGCACAGCTGTCCTTTGGTGCCTATGGAAAATATGGAAATGCTATGATTTTCAGTAACACCTCCTAGATTTCCATTCCGCGGGTCTAGAGGTTGATCAGGAACATGGTGAGGAACTGGGCGATTCTCTCCTCCGGATCAGACAAGAACAAGTTGACGAGCTTCGTGGAAACCCTAACAAGATCCCTCTAGAAACCGTTGGCGATCACTTGTGGCTGAACAAGGTTCGACCTGCTCTGGGGCTGGACCCGTGGGCTCGTCTCAAGATCTCTGATGAAGATGATGGGCACCTGGCGCCGAAAAAGAGGGACATCCACCATGCTACGCCTTCCAGCCCGGTGTCTCCGCTTGCTTACTGGTTGCCGCAGGCTGACACGGCCCCTCGGCTGAAGACCATGAAGGCTTTGTTGGACCCTCCTTGTGTCATTTGAGTGCTCTATCCGCTCTGCCTTTGGCACCGCTCGGGTGATTTGTGTTATTCAGAGAACTTGTTCATCCACCTCCCTAGTTTGTAGATTTTCTACCTTTGCTTTCGAACTGCTCTTTGAGCTGCTGTATCAGAATATGTTGTGGTTTCGTTCTCAACAATGGAACCGGGGAGATGCTCCCTATTTTTCTAAAAAAAATATTTTATATGTTATTATATATTATTTTTATTATCATCATATATTTAACAGATACTTACATATGTAAGAAAACAATATCCCACATCTTATTAACTTATAAAAATAATTTCTTAACAAATAAAATCCTGGATTGTTTTGGCACGAAAATCCTAGTGATTGTGTACAAAAGCTTGGTAATATTTAAGGACGAATGTAATAATATCACTTATTATTTAAATATATTTATAACAAAATGCTCACCCGTTTTTATTTTTTGATAACATTGCTGGCCCAACCCAACATTATAATTAGAATCAGCCCAGCAAAATTGTGTATTTCGAGAAAGTGCAAATGGCCTGTAATTTTTTAGGAAATAAAATAAACGGGCCGCATGGACGCTACATTATTTGTTCACCCAGCCCAGCTAATGGCTGTAATTCAAAAAAAAGATCAAATTGACTGTAAATTCTAAAGTGCAAAAAGAAGACTATAAATTCTGAAAAAATGGGTTGAATACGTGCCACATTTTGGAGCCTGAAATGTGGGCCAATAGGTCGAAGCCAACGCAAGTCGTTGTCAATTTAGTCAACAAATGATTCTGACATGTTATCCGTTGGATTTACATCCAACGACCGGCATCCATCTTCAATCTCTCGTCTTCTTCCTCCAGCGCCGCCGGGACCACCTCCCGCCTCCTGCTGCTAGCAGCTCTACTTAGCACGCTTCGCTATGAAGCGCTACCCCACCGTTGGCCAGGCCATCCCTCCACCCCTCCACACCTCCTGTTCTTCTCCACCGACTGCCGAACCACACCGCACTAGAACCAGTTAACCCTCGTACACCTCTCTGTCTACGACTCTACTCCCGTGTCTTCCCATCTCCGGCTGGTTGCTGTCCGGGGCCTCGCCGTCGTCCACCACATTGGATGCACTCGGCGGGGTGTGGTCAACATGGTCAACGAACGACACCATCGGAAGTAGACTGTGCGTGGAGAGGCTGACAGCTGGGTCCGCGGCTGCACACAAGGAAATGCCTCCTTATTACGGGTAAAATAATGATTCCTCCACCTGACATCTGGGACCCACCGGAAGGGCCTCTGTATTTCACGAAATAAAGTGCCCCCCGCTGACATGTCGGACCCACCAGCTATCTTCGCACGCAAGGAAGTGCCTCCTTATTACACAAAAAAAATGAATATTCCCCCTGCCAGCTGGAACCCAGCATAGTGGGAGGCTGACTTGTGGGCCTACCAAGTTGACGGGGACGGAGGACTTTGTCAACTTAGTCAATATGAACAATTCTAGCTCCTGTTACCGGACGATGTTCATACAACGGCCGTAGTGCTTCTTCAACCTCTAGTCTTCTTGCTCCAGCTGCCCAAACCAGCGCCGGTCGTGCCGCGTGCTCCTGCCTCCCGTGGCCGGCTGTGATGCTGCGGAGGCCTCACCGCCCCTACTACTCCCACCGCTGGCCAGGCCATCCCTCTACGCACCCACACCCCCTGTTATTCTGCGGCGACAGCAGCCTCACACCGCAGCCGAACCAGTGAACCCTCATACTCCTCTTTGCGTGGGCATCCACTGCTGCGTCTTCCCGGGCAACGAGTCGTCCCCTTCCTAGTCCTCGTCGTCGTCCACCTCCCTGGTGCTCTCGGTCGGTGTGGTTAACATGGTTAACCACCGACTTCCATCGGAAGAGTACTGTACGTGGAGAGGCTGACAGCTGGGTCCACGGCAGCCGCAAGGAAGTGCCTCCTAATTACACGGAAAATAATTATTCCGCCACCTGACAGTGGGGACCCACCGGACAGGCCACCAGTATTTTGCGAAAAAAATCGTTTCCCCCTGACTGCTGGGATCCACCGGACGGGCCACCGTATTTCGTGAAAAAAACGTTCCCCACGCTGTCAGCTCGGACCCACCAGAAGTGCCTCCTTATTACGCACAAAAAAATGAATACTCCCCCGGCTAGTTGGGACCCACCTTGTTGGGAGGCTGACTTGTGGGCCTACTAAGTTGACGGGGACGAAGGGCTTTGTCAACTTAGTCAATATGATCGATTCTAGCTCCAGTGACCGTACGATGTCCATCCAATGGCCGTAGTGCTTCTTCAACCTCTGGTCTTCTTGCTCCAGCCGCACAAAGCAGCGCCGGTCGTGCCACATGCTCCTGCCTCCCGTGGCTGGCTGTGCTGCCGCAGAGGCCTCACCGCCCCCTACTATTCCCACCGCTGGCCAGGCCCTGCGGCGACGGCAGCCTCACATCGCAGCCGAACCAGTGAACGCTCATAGTCCTCTCCGCGCGGGCTTCCGCTGTTGCGTCGTCCCCTTCCTAGGCCTCACCGTCGTCCACCGCCGTGGTGCTCTCTGCGCGGCGTGGTCAACGTGGTCAAGGAACGACTTTCATCGGAAGAGTACTGTACGTGGAGAGGCTGACAGCTGGGTCCACGGCCACAACCCAGTTTTTTTGTGATTTGCCAAGTAAGTCACTTTGTCAGGCTTGTTGGGCTACAAATCTTTCAAGACGAGGAGAGCTTTCATTCGGCTGGCCGAGAACATGGGCCATCAGTAATGAGAAATGGGTTGTACATTTTTGAAACACATCAAACCGGCAATTAGTTTCAAACATCTTTTTTTTCATTTCAGGATTTTAAATTACATTAATTTTTATGCGTGGAGAATTTGTTGGATTTTATATTGATATACATTTATTTTTAAAATCAGTTTGAATGTGAGTCGAAATTTTGGGATTAAAAATAGTTCGGACCGCACCGAAATATGCAAAATTTCGTATAATTTTTTAACCATTGCCACAATATGGGCTGTAATGCTAACAAAAAGAATATGGGCTCCAAAAAAACCTTAAGAATTAGCAAATGGGCTGTAAATTATTAGAAATAATGGTAGATGGGTTGTATGCTGTTTTCCACAGATTTGAGGCTTTCCTAAAAAAAGGTTGACGCACAAGCACTGACTGTTGGATGTCCATCCAACGGTCGTCGTGCTTCTTCAATCTTTGCTCTTCCTGCTCCAGCCGCTCAAACAAGCGCCGGCGAGACTACCTGCTCCCTCCTCCTCGCGGTCGGCTATGCTGCCGCGCAGGCCTCACCGCCCGACCGTACTCCCATCGCTGGCCTAGCCATCCCTCTACGCACCCACACCTGCTGTTATTCTCCGGCAACGGTAGACGAACCAGTAAACCCTCATACAGTCGTACTCCCCTCCGTGTGGGAAACAACTACCGAGTCTTCCCTGCCTCCGTGTCGCCCCCTTCCTAGGCCTCGCCGTCGTCCACTGCCCTGGTGCTCTCGGCGCAGCATGGTCAACGTGGTCAAGGAACGACTTCCATCGGACGTGGACTGTACGTGGAGAGGCTGACAGCTGGGTCCACGGCCGCAGCAAGGAAGTGCCTCCTTATTACGCGGAAAATAATGATTCCTCCACCTGAAAGCTGGGACCCACCGGACGGGCCACTGTATTTCGCGAAAAAATGTTTCCCCGTGACTGTTAGGACCCACCAGCTACATCTTCGCACACAAGGAAGTGCGTCCGGGAAAAAAACGATTCGCCCCCGACTGCTGGGACCGACCAGCTACATCGTCGCAGGCAAGGAAGTGCCTGACAGTCGGGACCCACCTGGTTGAAGTGTACGTAGCATTGTCATTCTGGTCGCGAACGTGTACGTACATACTGGTCGATGCAGAGGCGCGCACGTGTCGTAGTAGAGGCGCGCACGTAGCATTTACACGTACGTACAGCGGCCAGGGTGCAAGAAAGAAAATACGGCCACGTATGTGTACATACGGGCGGGGTCTCGAACGCCTACTCGCGCATACGTATGGCCAGGGCTTGTGTACATGGCTGGGTCGGAAAGGAGAAACAGCATCGTCGTCGTGTTCATGGGGAGGCAACAAAATGCGTCGTGTTCATGGGGAGGCAACGGAATGCTTCGTGTTCATGGGGAGGCAACGGAATGCATCGTGTTCATCGGGAGGGCTTGGACGGAATAGGCGATGGAAACGAGGCCTGGTGTTCCGCAGAACGGAGGAAACGGCCTTGTGTTCGACCGGCCACATTCGAAACGGGATCATGTTCATCGGGAGGGGTCTGGTGTACCGCAAAACGGAGGAAACGGACCTCCTACGGTCGAAACGAGGGTCCTGTTGATCGGGAAGGGTGTGGCGTACCGCAAAACAGACGAAACAGACTTGTGTTGGAGCGCTACGGTCGAAACGGGGGTCCTGTTCATCGGGAGGGGTGTGGCGTCACGCAAAACGGGATTCCACGGGATATTGTTCATCTCCACCGTCGACCTCCTCCAGCCTCCACGGGCTCCTGCTCATCCATCCTCCATCGTGCGCTACTCCACCGGCTACTGTTCAACCACCCCTCCACTGTCTACTGTTCATCTAGCCCTCCACACCACGGGGTCCTCTTCAACCACCCCTCCACGGGCACCCCTCCATCG